>NW_022631002.1:8681748-8726100 GCF_010015895.1 Lontra canadensis
CATTTCAAAAATTTTTCCCCCCCCCCCCCCCCCGAAAAAAGGACTAATAAAAACCCCAAAAACAAAAAATGTTTTCATCCTCTATAAAAAAAAAAAAAAAAAAAAAAAAAAAAAAAAGGAAGAAGGAGAAAAAAAAGGACTTTGTTTGGAGCGAGGTAATGATGCACTTACAAGGGAGCAGCGGCTAACGCTCTGTCTCCAGGGCTTTCTTTGGCAATGGCCACAGAGCTTCCAAGGCGGGGAAACTTGGATAAACAAAATGAAGAAATAATCAACACGCACGACATCCCTGATGTCCTTTTACTGCTAGTGGCATTAATTATAACACGGGCCCAATCCTCTAAGCGACCGCGGAACCAAATGTTTTGCCTGAATACCCTCTCCAACACATGATAGATTTATCCTTTGGAACTGGGGTATTTCCTATTCATTCACGCGCCGCTTCGGTGTATCTGCTTGTTTATCTAACTGCAAGATCGCGGCCGGCAGAGGAGTCTGTGCCAAGCGTGACAGAGGAGGCAGTCGGGGACCAATCATAAACTTTCGTGAAATTCATGGTTGTGAGTTTTCTGGCCATACGGAGGGACAAGTGATATATACGTATCAGGGCTATGCAGGCTCCGGGAAACCGTCATGAAATATGAGCAGAGGACAGAGGAAGGTTCCTTGGGATGCAATGACACGGACAGCACCGGCACAAGGAGTGACTAAAACACAAGCCTGAACGGCACAGACGAGTCATACGGCAGACAGGGGCAGCATGACGCATGGCACCCTGGTGTCATGGACACTGAGAAGCAAAGAAAGTAAATCCGCTAGGCAGGAAATGCTTCGTGTTCATTAGAAAGTGGGGAAAAACAGTTAAATTAAAAAAAAAGTGGGAGAGGAAAGCAAGCCATACTTGCATACATTTTGGGTTTTTTAACCTCAGTGGGGATTGCTGCATTTGGGAAAACCTGTATACCCACCCCTCAGATACTACGGGATTAGGAAGCAGATAAAGCACAGGATATAAGATGGAAATGATGTAAAAATATGAATTTTAAAGAACTCCTCACATCATACTCTCCCCGATACTCTGGTATTTGCATATTTTGACTTGTATTTAAAAAGCAATTTCAAGGTCAGCTTCAGTGGAGAAACACTGAGCTAAGATGGGAAGTAACCCCATTAAAAGTCTACCAGTGTTTTGCATATTTATTTTTCTTCTTCTATAGTGAGCAATGACGACTCATAAATCAAAAAATCAGGGTAAACAAATACCAAAGAAGTTATTTTATACAAAGTGTATACTTCTTATTCTATTTATATACACAAACATTTCTATTACTTAAATTTACAAAGTGCATAACACACGCCTGCATGCCTTAAAAATCTGTGTGCATTTGCATAAGAGAGAAAACATATTATTGTCCCAAGTCTTGGAAGACCATGGCCCAAATAAAATGACGACCTCCTCAAACAAGTTTTGTATAATGGGACGGAAGTAATGTGTATTTTTAAAAGCTTCAGGACCATGATTTTAAAAAAATATAAATAGATTTAAATTTTCCAGTTATGTAGGTTCCATCGTCTAATCTGAACAGCTGAACAGAGTAACCTTGGGTCTTCCCAACCAGATTTGGAGAGCTTCAGCAGAAGCACAGACAAATATCAAAATTAGCATCTGTATCTCGATGCCAAAAAGATCATCAGGCTTATGTCTCTTGAAGGAACAGGGAAGTGGGACGGGCTGCATGGGGGCTGGAGATCAGAGGATTGTAAATTGCCATCATAAGGCCAGGGTGACCGCCAAATAGGGACCTCTCCCAGCAGACTTGGGTACTCCTAAATCCGAACACTTTTCTATTTCAAGGAATGTCTTTGAGATGATTTGATATTTGAGGATGTGACAATTAGATGAAAAGGCATCCTGGGCCATTTGAGAAAAATGCAAAAGTCAACCTTGTTTATTTATTGACTTGTTTTCTAAAATCCAATCTCCTACTTTATTCACAAAGAGCAGACTTAAAAGAACTATTGGCTATTTCCAAAAAAATTAAGCCCACCCTCAAAGGACAACCATTTGCCACCAAAGAAAGAATTAAGAATTCCAGCAACTGCACAACCAGGCGTTAGTACCTACATGGAACGCGTTATGGGGTCTGGTGAACACCTGCTCCAGGTAGGAAGCCTTTGGAGGCCAAGTACTGCCTCTCATTCATCTTTAAAGCCCAGCAGCCCATTTGGGGTCCAACGGACAAAAGACGCTCAGAGAATATATGTTGACTCTAATACACAACTGTCTCTGTTCCTAGTGGCATCAGTAATGAGCCTCGTGAACTCGACTTAGAGTCCCCTTGATGGGCACAGATCTGATGGGGCCTTTGTCTTGCCCACAGCGCTTAGAAATTCTCAGTTCCTTACTCAGGCTCTGAGGGCCACCTCTTCAACCTCATCGGATTTCACTCTAAACCCACACCATTACACTTCATCTCCTTTCTGTTTTTCCTCCATGCCAGCGGGCACTGAACATTCGTGTTCCCCTGCCTGCACCTCGTGCTTTCAGTACCCCTTTGCTGCCTCTCGCAATTCAGGTCTCAGAGTCATTAAGGGCCTTCCTGACCCCAAATCAAATTAGCCTAGTTTTTTTTTTTTTTAAAGATTTTATTTATTTTTTGACAGAGAGATCACACGTAGGCAAAGAGGCAGGCAGAGAGAGAGGAGGAAGCAGGCTCCCTGTTGAGCAGAGAGCCCAAATCGGGACTCGATCCCAGGACTCGGAGATCATGACCTGAGCCGAAGGCAGAGGCTTAACTCACTGAGCCACCCAGGCGTCCCAAATTAGCCTAGTCTTATTCCCAGTCCCTTTCTATTGCTTTACCCAGTATAATTGGCCATACATCACTTCTCTCCAACTTGCATCTTGCTCATTCATTCCTCATTGACTGTCTGAGTGCACTGAACAAAGAGCCTCCATCTGTCTTCACGGCTCTATCCCCACAACTGGTACATGGGAGGTGCTCAGTACATACCTATGGAATGTATGAATGTACTAAAATATCCAGAAATGACCTTAATATTGGCTGTATGTAAGGGAATCCTGCTGATGGGGATCCTGAACACTCAGGGGGACATGATGGCTCCAACAGCTGAAAAACAAGTGGGTCACACCCACTAAGAGAGCCTGTGGGGACAGAAATATGAATGAAGCAGAGCCATTGGCACCGAGAGGCTTCCTGCCGCACACAGTGTCCTCAGGCTTCTCTGTGTTTGTGCCTTGGCTGCTTCTTCACGGCTGGTAATAAGACCATTCCCATAACCATTGTCAGGGATACCCCTGATTCTGACATGGAGGTCAAGCTCTGAAGGCTGTCCATACCCTAATCTGAAGGAGGGAGAGTTGAGCAAACGCTGATCTGCATTCTCTTTCCCCACTGCACCCTAGCTCACTTCCAGACACACAGAAATCTGGCCTGAATATTTTTTCACTTTCCTCTAAAAACAGAAATCCTATGTCTTTCCTGTGATCCAGGAAGGTCCTGACACATAATGTCAGATGATGACATTTCAGGGATCCAGGATTTGAAGTCACAGGGTGTGAGTGTGCTGCCAGCTTCCCAGCTTTCAGAAAGTCACCTATCCTCTCAGAGGACAACAAGGATGACAATTCCTCATGAGAGGTATGGGAGGACAATTAAACCATAAAAGACAATGCCTAACACAGAGCCTGGCACATGAGAAAGCTCAGGAAATGTATGTGCAGCACTCCCACAGAAAACACCCACTTGAATAGAAAGGATCATTTTGTTAATGTGTAATCCTTATACTTGTGCCGAATTAGCATCATTAAAAGCACAAATGTATTTGTGAATCTGGGTAAAAAGTTGTCCATACTATTCTGGCAACTTGTTGGTAAATTTGAAATGCTATTAAAATTTAAAGCTCTTCCTTACCCCTAAAGCACACCCCTAAGTGTGCCCCTCTTAGTGGAAATTTGAGATACCATTTATTAAAAAAAAAAAATCTAGGAACAGGGATAACTAGAGGAGAAGAAATTATTGAAAAACCACTTCCTAGGGCCTGTAGCTTAAAACTATATTTCTACCTAATTTTCCAGGACCAGGTCCTAAGCAATCTGTGACCATATTCTAAAACCCAAATGGAATACTAATGGATTAATGTGCTTTAAAAAGCATCTTCATAAGATTTAACCATGAACAAAACTCCTTGCTTCTCTTGGCTTCCAGTTAACATGCAATGTTCACTGATAGTTCAAGTTAAAGAGCTACAGAAGCCTGGAATTTTATATGAACCTGACAGTGATGGATGAAACCATACTCTAGACATACCTCAAACAGTAACACTTACTTTTTCTTACTTAACTCATGGTTGACCTACTGGAGCCATTTGCTGGTGAGCTGTTGTCAGAAAGTCTCCTGGCCTGCTCTGAGTGGCTTTCTAAACCAGGAGGAAAAAGTACAACCAAGACGTGTTCCAAAACCCATGCAGCCTATGGACTCCACCCAGGGAGGAATCCGAGAGGTTCTCATGTTGTGAAAGTTTTACTCAGAGCAGGTGAAAATTCAAGACTGGTACACCCACGATCATGGTAGCCTTATCCAAAACAGCTAAAACACGGAAGCAGCCCAAGTGCCCATCAATGAAGGAACGGATACGCAAAATGTGACATATATAAGCGATGGATAATAATTTAGCTGTAAAGCGGGAGGAAGTTCGGACCTGGCTGCAGTGTGGATGGACCCTGAAGAATTCATGCTAAATGAGATGAGCCAGTCACAAAAGGAGAAATACTACAGATTCCACTTATACCAAGTACTGAGATAAAGGCAGAAAGTGGACTGGTGGTTGCCAGGGGCTGGAGAGAGGGGAGACAGGGTAGTTAGTATTGAACAGGGATAGAATTGGAGTTTCTGGTGAGAGTCACGGGAACAGATGACGGTGGATGCATTTCGTACTATGAAGCCAGACGCTTAAAAATGCCCAAGATGGTCCAATTTATGTTATGGTCATTCCACCACAATGAAGATCGAGTGGGCTGATTTTAATTAAAAATGTTTAATCTTTAAAAAGGTTAACGGGAGACTTCGACTACCTGGCAGCATCCACGCATGCCTGGTTTACTCACGGGCAGGTAAGCCTACAGAGGAAAGGGCTCCGGCCAGTAAGAGCCTTATCCACCCTGGGGCGACCACGCAAAACTTGGGTTCCCAGATCTTCAGAAGGCTCAGAACCATCCAGGATAGACCTGGAAAAACCTGCTTGGGATAGAGCACCACAGGCAGTCACCTGGAGCTCAGTCCAAGGAATGAGGACTGAGCCCGGAGGTAAGGAGGGCACACTGCAGGTATCCAAAGTCAGCCCTTAAACCCATCACCTCCCTCCCTTCCAGCTACTGATCCTGCCTTCCCTCTCAGTCCATGGACCACCATTCTCCCGGTTCCCTGAGACGAAAATACAGTCGTCACTTTGTAACTTCTTTCCAGGCTCCAGCTTCTTCTTCCTTGACATCTGCCATCTATCTGTCTGTCCGTCTATCTCTATTTGAATCTTCTACAATCACCCTTGTGAACATGTTATTGTCCTATTTAACAAGCCTGCCCTGGCCCCACCACCAACTAAATAAGATTTTAAACTTCTGGTTCTGGCCCTAGAGTTCCTCCACAAATGACCCTGCGCAGGGGATGGTGGGGGAGCTGGGTACAGAGAAAGAGATGCCACCCTCTGACCGCCCTCACCGTAGGCCTCAGGGTGTGGCCAGCGAGGATTCATTCTATTTCCTCCAACCGATCTTAGCTAAGCCGTCCAACCACCTTGGTTTTTGCAACCATCACGGCACCTTTTTAAAAAATCAAAACTCGGAAAGAGTGTCCCATGGGAGAAAGCACTCAGGCGACCAACTGGTCCCTTTGAGTCCCAAGCCCTGCTCCCCCGACCTAGCTAGACATTTTGTAGAGAGTCTTATCAGAGCGTTTGATGTGTCTTGTTTCCACAGAACGTCCAGGTTGGGGAGTAAGTGGTCCGCTCTTTACACTGCTGGAAAGGGGACATAGTTCCGTCTTCACCCACTGGTTGACATGGGAACCAAATGTGTCCTCTGCACCCAGTGCTGGACCAGTGATTGCCGGGTGCCTCCTTGCTCCTTACCTTGTCTGTTCAGGCTTCAGGAGGTGCCTGGGACCAACCCGAGTCATCAGCCTTCTGGGAAGGTTCCTCCTACAAACCACCACTTCCCCAGCTGTGAGCAGTGGGCCGCTGTCTGTGATGTGGATTAAGTCTGTTCTGATCCCACAGGGCCCTCCCAGTGGGGGGGGGTGTCACCCCCTGGGGCCGCAGCTGTAGGCTTCTCTTTCAGGGACGTCAGCGATTTCAGCCCTCGGTCAGCATCTCTTGAAGGTGGTGCCAGGAACGTTTCGAGGACAGCATTTTCCTTGGCAGGTGTGCCCGCTGGCAGGGCCCACTTCAAGGTTTGCGAGAGCAGGGAAACGGCATCTGGGATCTATCTGTGGTTGTCGGTTTGCACATTTTGAGGGGCGAAGTGAAAAGGAACTGTCTTACGCAGCATGTTCTTATCCAGCCCTGGGCTGTGTCTGTATGAAGAAAAGTGCCAGAGTGGAAAAGCGGCCGCGGGGCACCTGGGATCGTCTCAGGGGCTGCCTCAGGTCACTGCCCGGTCAGTTTAAGGAAAACCTCTCTACTTGGTGGTCACACCAGACATCTTAGTTCCTCCTGAGTTTGACCCAGCACTTTGGAAGCAGTTCAGGAAAAGGGCTGCCTCTGTGTTGGGAGGGTAGGGCTAAAGCCTCTTGGACACACCAGCAACTCAGCGTGGTATTGCCAAGTTGGAGCTGCCTTCAAACTTCTGCCCAGGTATCTTTTCCTCTGTGAACCCTTCAGTGTCTTCCCCAGATGCACACAATGAAATACTTGTCCTGCTGTATTCTAGCCAGGCCTGTAGAAGATCCCATGACTGCCTGTTCTGTGCTATACTACGCTCACTGCCTTTTGTTTCTGCCTCTTCCATTACACTACAGGCTTCTCAAGGTCAAGGATCACGTCCTAATTGCATCCGGATCCTCACCTTTGTCCCCAGAGCGGACGCCCAGTAATACTCACTGACCAGCACGCCCCCGCCCAGCGATCTCTTCTGACCACGCACAGCCAGATGTTCCATTTCTGGCTCAACCAACAGGTGCCAAGCGCCACCCATTTTCCATCGTCCTTCATCAGAATGGGCTCCTTCTGGTCTCAGAATAAAATGGGAACTCCCCTGGCTACCCCTGCTCCCCCCAGTCCAGGCTGAGAACTTCTCCTACCTGTTCCCGGAGCGCCTGACCTGGGATCCCGAGTCACTCATCATACAGTGGGGCCGGGCTCTTGCCAGCTCCCCATGATTCCTACGTGCGAGGACTGTCTACTCGGGCACTGACAGGAATCCGTCTTCCCTGTGAGACTGTAAGGTCCTTGAGGGCAATAATTGAACATTTTAAACCAAAATTTAAGTTCTCATCTACCATATGCTGGTCACTATACGAAAGCTGTCATGTGCATTCCCTTGTGTGATGTCCACATCAACCACGGGAGGTGTATGTTATTATGCTCATTATATGCATGAAGAAATGGAGGTGGCTGGTACCATGCCTGAGGCCATATGGGAACTAGTTAGAGGTGGAACCTGGATGTCAACCCAGAAATCATTCCTTCCAAAGCTACTTCTACACTGATCTGCCATCTGTCATGTCTTTGACATCTGAAGTGTCTAGAACAGGGCATGACCTATGAACAGCGAGCAGTCAACAAACTTGTGGGGCGGGTGTTTCAACGGCACCACAGAATATTTCGAGGGCTTTTCAATTAGTCCTTCCCCTTCACTTGACTCGCTCATTTTTTTTCATTCTACTACTTGTCCTTGATGAATCTATTAGATAAGACTGGCTATAATTAACAGAAAACCCTAAAATACAGTGACTTCAATCCAAGAGAAGTTTGTGTCAAAACAAACAAAAATCCTAGAATAATCAGTCCTAGGCATGATAGAAATTGGGGCACCTCACCTTTCTCCACGCTCAACAGGGTGCCTTTATCAGCCCCTGGGCCGCCATCCCAGACTGCAGGAAGGGAAAGTAGCACCTGAAGTAGGCAGGGAAGCCTGGGACTTCCCTACCATCCCACTGGACACATATCACAGAGCACAGAGAGGGCGGGTAGGCCCTGGAGCTCTTACTCTGAACCAACATGTAACCCTCAGAAAATTCTGTTGCTAAGAAAGAATGGATTGGCTATTAGGGGACAAGCAGGAGTTCTCAGGCACTAGCATCTGCTGAATCCCTGCCTTCCTTGGCTCTACTGCACCGCCTGAGGTCAGATTCTGGTCATCCCTCCCAGACCCTTCGGGACCTTGTCCTTCCATTTTCTTTTGAAAGCCACCTTCTCCACGATGGCTCTTCCCCAGACAAGGTGCGCTGCCTGCGCTGGGGGGCACTTGGCTGACCTTCCAGTCCCCCTCCCCCGCCCACCCCACCCCCAGAAAAGGAAATGGAGCCTGGCAACCCCATTCTGCCCTCCTTCTCCACTGGGCTCAATAAATATTTTGGGACGATAATGACTCAAGGTATGGCTGTCTCACTCAGATCCCATATCACACACTGATACGATGCCAGAATTTTGTTTTTCTCTCCTTAGCACTGGAAATAGATTTTTAAGCAGTGTTATATAGCAGTTCCTCTTCAAAATCCTTCTTTCCTTTTCTTCAGTAATGTCTTTATAAATCACCGTTATAAAAATAAGGCAAGCAGAAGGAAAAATATGCAGTGCCTAGAAACTGAAAATTCAAGTATTTGCTTTTTATGGGACACTTGAGGCTCTTAAAAAAGAGAACTGCTAGAAAAGTTAAATACAAAAAATTCACTGTATGATAACATAAAAGCCCAACAGAACTGAAGAGTTTATGAAAATAATTTGAATATTTACACTTCAATTTATGGTCTGAAAATCACCCCCAAACCACGATCTTATTCTTAAATGGGTTTTTTGAGAGAGCATTAAATACATTTTGATTATTCTGACACGATGTCTGCTTGGATATTCTGGGCAATGATTTGAAAGCAAGGAGGAAATCCCCTAAAAATCGAACATTAAATATATGTGACTATACATTATATATACAGAGAAGTACATTTATATGCTTGCGTATATACAGAGTTTAACAAACATTTCAACTTAAAGGTGTGCTTTGTGTTGTTGTTATAGTAGGCAGAAAATACTGTAAATTTAACTCGGATGAAGCTGAGGGCTGAAACACATTGTAATTCTCTTGACAGGGAAGCTTGGGTTCAAGTTCATATCTTTTTATTTTCTAAGACTGATGCTGCATGATCACTTAAACTGTGTTTTATTCACAACATTACAGAAACACAGCAATGCGGGTCCATAAAAGTGTTGACGAATGAGAACCAAATGTGCTCTCATTTTGTCTTTCCTATTATTTTTTTTTTTCCCTGTAAGTCAGAGAAACCCCTTCTCAGAATTTCTTACATTTCTTCTATTTAGGAAAAGTCTATATCATTATTTTAACAGGCCCCAAAAGCATCAAATATCTGTACCAAAAAAGAAAAAAACAAAAAACAAAAAACCAGGATCCACTTCAAAAGGGGAAACATTTTCAGAACCAGAAAAGCGGTAGGAAAGCGTATGTCTAAACACTTCATTATTAAACTCATGGGTTTAATGAAACCCAAACATGGAGAATGCATTATGTAAATACATACGGACAAAGGGCTTTTGAAGTCTAGATGACCACAGTATCCAGGGTCTATGATGACGATTTTTCTTTTTCTTGTTTATGCGTCCTAGTAAGACCTCATCTCACACACACACACACACACACACACACACACACACACACGACTGAGACTGTTTATTTAGTTTTAAGCACAAATCTCTGCAAGCTTAAGCAAAAGGGATGGCTAAGAATGTGTAAGTGTCTGGGCAGAAGAATAACTCACTGAGGCTTCAGAGTTAGAAATGAAAATAAACACAGTAAGAGAAATCCCTGCTTAATCTGTCTTCTAAAGAAAGACACTTATTCAAGGGGACATGGGCAAATTCCCCCACACTGGGGCACTGAGATGAAACTAAAATCAGAGTCAAAATACACAAACCCGGGCACCAAGCACGGTCAATAAATAAGTACTTGATTAAGTCTCATAATTATGCCTTAATTACCTTTCTTCTCTCTAGTTTGGATTTAAAGGAGAACGCACGACCGCAAATAGTCCATCAGCTCATGTAGCGTCACCGTGCTGGTGTTTACGTGATTTCAGAGATCAAATAACCAGCGTCCATCTATCAAATATCGACTGGGTGCCTACCCTGAGTCACGCTCTGGGCTGCACGCACGCTGTGTGTTCATTTCTATCTCCAATGAACTTAGAAACAGACGTGGAAACAGACACATGTGATAACAGTAGAAATAATCACATTCCCTGGTGGTCCATTCTGTACCAAGAACTTCAATAACTCTTGGCAGGTGTTATCCAGGAGAGTCCTTGAAACAACCCACTGAGTGTGACTTATTATTACTATTTCTGTTTTATAAAGAAACCAAATCCAAGAGAAATTAAATGATCTGCCCAAGGTCATCCAGATAAAAAGTGGACTGAGAGGGGCTCCTGGGTGGCTTGGTGGGTTAAGCGCCCACCTTTGGCTCAGGTCAGGTCTCAGGGTCCTTGGATGGAGCCCTGTGTCAAGCATCCGAGCTTAGGGGGAATCTGCTTGTCACTCTGCCTCTCTCCCTCTCTCAAATAAACAGATAAAATCTTAAAAAAAAAAAAAAAAGGCTTCTGTTCATTCCACAAAGCTCAAACTCAAGTGACTTCCATGTCATAGTAACAACTGGCCACACACTGACAGTCCTGTTCACAGGCAATAGATTTCTTACTCCTTCCTCAAAACAAGACTCATATTATACAGGAGGAAACTCAGACTTGGAGAAGTACTACCAGTCTTCCCCAAGCCCCCCTTGCTACTGGGGCAAGGTCGAAATCGGCACTCTATCTCTTGCTGCCTAGACCCAGATTCTTCCAGAACTGCCGGCTGATTCTATCACATCTTTTAAAAACTGAAACAATGTTCCCAACAGCTTTCTGAAGGCAAGAGGGTGGAGAAAGGCTGGCTAATGTCCAGAGCCCCAGGCGAGGCTGCCGGGGGCTGGACCCGGAGCTCCTTCCTTCAGACCCCTGTTTCTCGAATCTTCCGAAGTCAGTGATTTGCTTGGTGTCTGTGTCTCTGCTTCTCCAAACACTGCAGGGCTCTGCCAGATCTTCCCCTAAACACCTTGAACTTCGGTGTTAAGCCCTCTTCCCTCCCGGTACCTGGTGGCCATTCTCTGATCTGGGCTAGAATGCACCTTGTCTGCAGGAGGGGGTGGGCAGGTGCATTGCTCAGGGAACCCGCTCCAGCACAGGGCTCCTGACCCAGGAAGAATCTGGGGATGCAGCCGCCCTACTTGAAATATTACACAGCGTTTATGGCACGAGCACTGGCCATTCAGAACAGACACAGCTGTTAAAGTCTTCACACTGGAGCCCAGGCCTCGGCTGTGCTAGGTTTAACTCTTTAGTTGCTGGATCCGGGGGGAGGCTTGTCCCAGCTATTACCCACCGGCACTGCAGGCTTCTAACACGTTAACAACCGTTAATGGACAAAACGGGCACAGGCTGCCTGAGCCATCAGGCCTGTGAATGAATGGACACTAACTACTCCAGCAGCCACAGAACATCTGCAAAGAATGTTCGCTTTCTGCAAAATGAGCAAAAACAGGTGTCTAAATGCCTCTAATGTAACTGCTTCTGCCCCTCGAAGACAAATACTCCCCAAACCAAACTTACAACTCAAGGAACCGAAAGGAGTTACAGAGAACTGCATTAAGTTGAATGGGCCACGCTTTACTTTCTTAGGACCCTGTAATGTGCGCTTGAGGACAGCAGTCTGTCCTTCCCTGCGATCTCCTTCCCTTTGAATCGATGGTAGGATCTATAATCCACAGTTAGCTTTTTCTCTTCCCCTACCCGCTTTCCTCCAGGCTCGGTTTCTTTCTGCCCAGCCACGTTCCTGATTGGAAACAGTTCCGTATGTCCTCTTCATTCTCGAGTAGGCAAGAGTGTGATCAAATGAAAAACGAAGGGACTGAGAAGTGACCGAACCCCGTTAGGACGGGGCCAGGGCCTGAGCCAGACTGCCTTCTGGCGACCAGTACTTAATTGCTGGCCAAAGCATCGCTCTCCAAAAGTGAACGGTATCTTCACCCTCGTAGAGAAACGAAATATCACCAAAGGTCTTGAAGGTGGAAACTCCCCTTCTAAAATCGCTGGCAAAGGACAAGTATGAAAGCCTGGTTCTCATTGGGAAACAGAGTTCTTTGCAGTTTGTGAAGCATGAATATATTAAAAATGTGCACCTCCTCTCTGTAATACTATCCTTTCTGTTTTACAGTTATGGCTCCCCAGTGAAAATATGCAGGAAACAACACATACAAGTGGGTTCCTGGGTAAGACACTGGGAACTAAACACAGGCGATTTTAGGGCATTTCTTACCACCAAGGAAGGCAATTATTACCCGACTTCACTGACATACTTGCCCCTGGAGCTTTTCTCTCAAACTTCATTAACATATTTTGCCCAAGAAGCCCGGATCTCACTTTGATGCCATTTTAGAACTTTATGTTTACAAGCTGAGCAGTTGAGGGGTTGTTTTCTCAGTCCTGGTATGCTGCCACCCAGTGGCAGCAATGATCAGCCTTGGTCACGTGGCTTACACAAAGTTTAGCTAATGAACACGCTTTTTCTAAGACAAAGATGAGAAATGTACTTACTATTTTAAAAAAATAAACATGGAGAGCCCATTGCTGCTAGAATATAATGAGAGAGATATCTACATTCAGACATACGCCCATACATTTAAAATACATTGCAACAAAGTGGTTTTAAAAATGATGAACAGGAAATATTATAGGATCACTTAAACAGACCACCCTAAAATAACAGCAAAAGTTACTGACCCTTAAACAGCAGACCCCACAGAATGACCAGATTGTAAGCTTATCAAACACCTAAACAGTTACACAAACACACAGAAACCAACTAATAAATGTTGGATGAATACTAGGGGAAGAAATTAACACTTTCTAAACACTCCATAGGACTGTGACATGTGTCTTACCAACATCTGCTTCCTCACTCTCCTAACAACCATGCCAGGATTTTACAGATAAAGACTCTGGGTTGCAGAAAGTTTTAGTAATTGACGCAAAGTCAACCAGTGAGCAGGTGGCAGAGACAAGTTTTAAGGGAGATGTTTTGACTAAAAGCTTGGATTCTCTCCATTATGTCATTATCCTGATTTGTCAATAAATATTTCTTGATAGAAATGATGACAGCAAGTTCCATTTTTTAAACACGCTTTTTAGAAGCAACCCCCCAAAAACCAAACTCAAAAGGGGAAAAAAAAAAAAAAGAGCACAGTTGATCTTAAAGTGTTACACCATCCCTCTAACTACTTCAAAAAATTTCTTTCTAAAATGCATGTGAATTCTGAACTTCAAGTCAAAACCCTTATAGAAGGCACAGGCTCGTCAAGCTTGCTCAAAGCAAAAACCCTTACAGGAACTCTCCTTTGGTTGCCGTTCTCTAAACGGGGCCCTCTCGATGGGATAATAATTTGTAGCAATCAAGCTGGCCACCACCTATGAAACTCCTGAATCGAATCCTCCCTCTGACACTTCTGAAGCAGGTAAAAGCTAATTATTCTGGAAGAATAAAGTTTACATGACTGATTTTCTCTAACAGGAAAAAGTGATCAACTACTTGATTCCATGGAAGATTGAGATGTCAGTCCTCCCTCAAGAGATTTCTAGATGAAAGCTGCTAGCATACTATGAGTTGAAACTGTGTGTGTGTGTGTGTGTGTGTGTGTGTAGCATTTCCAAAGCTGCTTCTTGAAACCGTTGCTATGCTGCCTCTTACCCCCAAGGAAAGATAATGTATAACATATAAACTAGGTATTAGGAAAGGCAGGTGTAAAACATAGCAGGATGGGTCAAGGGGTCACATGGAAGAAAACTGCCCCTTCCATTCTGGAATAGTCTGGGCTAGAAATAAAGATGCTGCTGCTCTTTTGGTGAGGCACAGCGCAAGTGGGCAAGGTAGAAAGAGAGGAGGAAGAGAGAATTTTGACTTCCGGATGTGGAATCTTTTTTTTTTCCCCTACAGATTTTAATATTTTGAGCCAAATAAAACCTTAGTTTTAAGTTCTTGCTTTTAGTATTACTACATGTATGCAGAATATATGCCTGATAGGAGGGTCTTTTTTGGCCTGGGGCCTTGGGTCATACTGAATAGTGTTGACAATGCAATTCAGGGTGGGGAGCAGCCGCACCCAGCTGGTCTTGGGGTGGGGGTGAGCCATTCCAGAAAGGCCAACAGTGCGGCAGTATGGGGACCGTATCACATGGTACCAATTGACCTGGAAACTAAGATCCACTGTGGGGCAACCCATCAACCAGTAATGCTTACACTGTGAACCCCCAGTGAAAGCTCTGAACACGGAGGCTCAGGCAAGCGGCCACAGCCAGCAGTGTGCTCACACGGCAGTACCGGAGAGAGACAGCACTTCCCGGGGAGAGAACCATGGAGCTTTGCCTTTGCCGCTGTTCCCAGACTCTGCTCTGGGTGTCTCTTGCTTTGGTTTCTTTTAACTCATGCCCCTTCCTTGTAATAAACCATTGTTGTGAATATAATGGCTTTCAGGGTGTTCTGTGAGACCTTCTCAAACCTGGGGGGGGTGTTTTAGGGAGAACGTCCCCTCGCCTTCCCCCCCGCCGCCCGCCGCCAACGCGTAGATGCTGTCAGAAGACAATCTGGGAGATGGCGGCCGGCCCCCAAGTCTTCCCGGGCCCCTGCTCAGCGTTAAATGGTCAGTATTTGGACAGAGCTGGCAGCAGGGTCCCTGCGTCCCTCTACCGCCGCCACGACCGACAGACACCCAGCCAGAGTCCACACAAGCACCCCGAACTCCAGTCTCCTCGCCAGGGAAATTAGGTATTGAGTGAGTTGCTTAGTCTAAATGACAATGTTATTATGAGACTCGATTAAGGTACTGACTGTGAAAATTCTCTGAAACTCTTTTTCCACGATGGGATATTAAGAGCGACCGTTCCTCGGACGTTGGTGCTTTGGGGTTGCAGGATGATACTCACTCTCCCTCCTTTATTGTTATTTCCCGTGGCCGGTGAACTCCTCATGTCTTCATTGGCAGGTGCTGAAATTATGTCAGCTAGAACTTTCATTAGCAAACGATCTGAGTCGGGGAAAAGTCGCAGTGAAACAAATGCAGCATTTTGACGTAGCCGTGTCTATCCCAGCACAGTGCGGTTTCGAGGCTAATGTCTTTTCAAACAGCTCTGTTTTGCCTGCAGACTTGAATACCCTCATTATAGTGTTTGAAAAAAAAGTTCCCTTATGTTTTTTTAAAGAGCGCCATTCTTCAAAAAGATGTCAAGAAGCTCTTTTTTTCCCCCCTCGCTACAAGGTGTAATGAGCACAAAATCTGGTTGGAAATGTGACCTATATTGAACGGGCAGAGCTTAATATCAAGCAAACAGCTAGTTTGGGAGCTGGTTTCGTCCGACCTTGCTGCTGATATTTGTAGAAAAGTGCCACATGTTATTCGTGGACAGTGAGAGCGGTTTGGAAGTCAATTATGATTTTAAAAAATTGGAATCATTTGCTCAAAGAGTTGATCAGAGTTTTGAACAAGTCCCTGGCCTTTCTCACGACAGCCAAAGCCAGGTCTTTTGGAAAACATTTTATTTTCATGCTCAGCGTAATCAGAAGAGAAAAGTCGTGTTTTGCAGATGAACTGGGGCTGATAGTAAAAAGTAGGTCACACTTTCTCTATCTCCATCTCTCGTTACTTTGTCTGAAAAGACAAAGGAGGGTTTCCAAGATGTGAATCAAGTAGGGTCAAGCCTCTGACCTGAGTGTTCTTTGCATTATGAGTAAAATTAGGAGCATTTTCAGTCCCTGGCTGATGTTTAATGAGGGCAGGGGCCATGGAAACAGTAACTCTAAGGGCTGGGGTGGGACTTGAAGACAGCAGATCATCCAGGGTTCTGGGACAAGTAAGAACCACAAGTTTAAAGGACGGTTGGTGGCTACGACCTCGGGATCTGGGGCGGCAAGGCAGGAAAGAGGCACATAGAAGAAATGTCACATTAGCCCCCAGAGGAGATGATACTATTGTGCATGATTATTTAGTCTCCGCACCAGGAGGAGATTATGCATCCCTGCCCCGGAGTGCTCAGGTCACTTCCTTTTGGCCAAGGAGATAGGGCTACAATGACAGGTGTCACCTCTAGCAAGAGGCTTTCAGAGAATGTCTTGTCTCTGTGTCCCTAGGAAATGAGTCCTACAGATAGGTTATGCCATCAGCCCAGATCTGTTCTGTGCACGCAGGCCCCTCTTTGTTCCTGTAAGCCATGGAGATTGTGGGACTGTTTGTTACAGCAGCACACCTAGTCTATGCGGACTGATAAGGTATCCCTTCTGTTCTTCCTTTCTGAAAGTGTGTGAGAAGGATGCAATCAGGGAGCAAGCCTATGTGCATGTCAGTCTGTATTTCTAAATCATTTCCTAGCTCTGGAGCAGGGCATCAATCTATCCAGAATCAACTGCTCGGACTGGACTGGAAACACAGTAACACACGGCATCTCTCCAGGATCCCCATGTTAGAAAATAAAGCTGCCTAAGAGCAACAATCGCTGTTCAGTAAATGATAGTAATGGCTTTTAAGGATCATCTAGTGCTGATCTCAGGGTACATTGTGGAGCAAATTACATAAGGACAAAGTCTGGACTCAACCGGCTAGATGTAAATTCTAGAATCTACCATTTGCTCTCTGCTTGCTCCTGAATGGGTTGCCTAACTTCCCTGAGCCTTTGTTTACTTATCTGTAAAGTGGTTTCACAAGGGAGCCCCTATCACATACAACTGGTGAAGGAGTTAGATAATGTCATGCTCTTAAAGGAATAGCACAGAGGCTAGCCATATGGTAACTGCTCAAAGTATGTTGGTCATTGTGGTTCTTATTTCTCTTCTTAGCCACACTACTGTTAATACTTCTCTCCCACCTACTTAGTGACGGACCTCGGGTGTCCTATTAATTCGAGGTGGAAGTGATAAATGGAATAACCTGTTGGCTGCTGCCACCATGACTGCCCTTAAGGAACCTGCACAGGAAGTGCCACCATGACTTAGACCAGAGATCTTTTCTCTGGGCCCCTGGGCCCAAACAGAAAGCTAGTCTTTCTACCACATGTAACAGAAGGAACTACCCTTCGGTATTCTTGTAGGAGATAGCTCAGGAGGGGAATCACAAGATGCTCGCTGATCATGTTAAGAGCAGGTTCTGTGACACAGCGCTTAGACAAATAAGTTGACCCTTCTGAGCATGAAGTTCTTAATCTGTATAATGGGGATGGTGGGAAGAAAAGCCACCAGGGCCCGAGGATAGGATAAAGTAAGATATTTAGTACTTTCAATATGGAGCTGATCTCATCAGCCTCGGGCAACATGAGCTGTTATTATCATTATTAATACAACTAATAATACTAATACTGCTAGAAATCCCCCAAACCATAGCAAGCATAGTGGAGCCCATGTTGGGAGGAAAAGAACAAGCCTTCATAAAAGCCAGCCTACCCTTGCAGAGACCTCTGAATACATATATAACAGAGACAAGGATACCTGTCCTGAAACTGAGAATGACCAAGCCTTCCTGCAACCCTGCCAGAAAATAATGATTGTGGGGGTTTATATCAAGGAAAGCAGAAAAGCAACAATTTTACAGATATAGATTGAGAAAGGGCTCCTTTGAAAAGAAGATAGGAAATGTAGTAAGATTCCACCTAGGTTAGCAGTATTTCTTGATCTTATACATATTGCTTGATAAATGATAAGTAGCATTTTCATCCCATAACACAGATCTTCTCAATTAAAAAAAAAAGCCATAGATTTTGGGGAACCAGAGCCTCCCCTGGTCTTGGTTTATGACCTTTGGAGGTTCTGCAGTACATGCTCTGGGGTGAATCTTGTGACTCAAGCTTTGTCAAACTTCCAAATCTCTCTAACCAAAGAGATTAACTTAGGATGGGCAGGTAATCAGAGCTAAGTCAGACTGAATCCAAGGGGAAAAAAAAGATGGTTTGGTCTTTTCCCACTGGTTTGAACCTAGAAAGATGTGGTTTTTGAGGTAGTGACATTTGTCTTGACATCCAAAGAATGAGCTTATCAGAAAATGGTGCCAATACTGAGGAAACAAAACCAAGGGATGAAAAGAGGGAAATCACGTACTGATCATTTAGCTTCTGGATCAAGCTTTACCTGATCTCCCTGTCACAGCTACATTTTCCAGTTAGTAAAGCTTACTTGGGTGAAGTTTTCTTTCATTTGCAATAGAAAGTCCTAAACACTGGCAACTCCATACAGTGGAAAAGGAAAAACTATTCTTGACTTTGAGTTGTTACAGTTTGAAGTAATTCCCCCAGAATCCATCAGTCATTTAAGTTAAATAAAGTGCCACTTTGATTTTTTTCAAATCTGCGAATGGTGGCCATTCATCCCAAATGGTCTGGGACAATCCTAACTGATGCCTGTTCTCCTGGAATAATTCTTACTCGCCTCTACTTTCATTTTAAACAAATATCCAAGACTGATAAAATGGCGACTTGGAAGGTTACTCTGTTCATAATTCTTTTTTACAAAGTTTTTTCCTTTAAAAGTGGAATCCCACACTCCTTCCCCAAATTCTTTTCAGTGATAATTGTAGCTAATTATACTCAGCAAATAATCTCATCTTGCCAGTCTTCCCATGTTTGACTTTTGGGGGATTAATCACAGCTTTCTGCTGTCGAATGAGGTTCTTGAGAGCACGGTATTATTGTTTTATCTAAAGGAAACCCCTCTGAAACGGGACCTCCATCCATCATACCCCCTGGAGTAGAAAGAACTGATTAAAACTTCCTGGCTTGAAAACTTGTTTGTTAGCGTGTGGCTTCCTCCCTGCCGTCAGCACAAGATCTTCCTCATGCAGCATGTTTAGGATTCAGCTAAGGGCATTGTTTTATCAAGATGGGACGGTTATCCGTGAGGGAGCGCGCTGTGCTGGGAACCTGACCACGCTGTAAACACAATGATAACATCGTGTCTGCACACTGGGAGAAGACAATGCTCCCCAATTCCCTTTTCCTAATTAGAGTCTGGAACAATAGGTGGGAAATACGAGGCCCTGTTATCATTATCTATTGGCCTTCATTTCTGGGCATTGATTGAGCAGAGGGTGTTTTGTGTGTGTGAAGAAACAGCAAATTAAAATGCAGACTTCTTCCATTTTTCTTCCTGGAGTGTTCATCTTGTTATAAAGCTGGGGTGACAGAGATTAAAAGTCGGAAGTGGAAGAGTAGAGAGTTATATACACTTGTGAACAGTAACAAATTCCCTTTCAAAATGATTCCAATAAGCAAATGTTTGATCAAGGCAGACGCTGGGATGTGAGGTCATGAAGAAATTGTTTCGACAATTGCTCCGGTCAAGGAAAGACACAGACAAGCACCTTCCCTAAATGGCGGACTAGTCAATTAATGGTACATCATCTGTTATTTCGCTAATGGGAATCAGCAATGTCACAGTGTGACTTTTTTTTTTTTTTTTTTTTTTTAATTTGCAATGCTCAGTTCCCTGGTGTTGTTTGGTGCATTGATCTGCATAGTAGCATTTGCCCAAGAATTCTGCATAGGACTTACCTATCCAGGAGCATCTTTGGAGAGACAAAAATCATCACTAGCAATAAGCCATATTAAGCCAGATTACACTTTGTGACTGCCTTGCAGAGTAACAGTGACGCTGCTTAGACGGAAAACTCTGCGGGGCTCCTGCAAAGGGGTCTTCTGTACGGTAGATACGCAACATTTCGCTCTTATGGAATCCACTGGCCAAAATGGTGGAGGATCAGGTGACCGGGTTACCAAATTCTATGCTCAGCGACCCGAATGATCCTACAAAGAGAACCTCTCAATCTCTATGGGCCAAATGGTAAAGAAGGGGACGGGGAGGAGCATCAAGAAGACTGGAAGGCGCTATTTCCAATGCAACACCAGTCCAACCTGCCATGCCATCTTCATTGAACACATGGGTTACGGTAAGTATCAGGCAGCCTGCCGCATTGTTATTGATGTGTGAAGATGTTTAGGTGAAGAGTCCAATAAAATTCCAATCTTCTGTCTGTCATGTGTCCTTTCATTATCTGGTTGTCCCACCCAACATCCCATCACAGCTCCCTGACCTCAGGTCTGGAGATCCTTGTCCTCGTCTTCTGGCCATCAGTCTCAGGACGGCAAACCAGAACCTGGCACCACTCAGACCTTCTCTGTATTGAAAATCCTAAACTCCAGCCTCTCCTGCTTCGGCTGCTCCATTGCTGGCGTCTGGCATGCAGATGCTCTTGCTCTGGTCAGTAGGCACTGTCAGCAAATGGACTGCCCGCCAGTGCCTCTCAATTCTGTCTTGCAGACGGCCGAACTCCCATCAGTCCATGGCGAGCCGTCTGTGCCCCGCACTCCAGCTACTGGGGGCCAGTAGAACCCGAACTGCTTGTGGTATACGGCTTCTAAACTGGAAGATGCCAAGTCAGCCTCCCTCTCTGCAACAGAGCTGCTGACGGAAGCACCGTATAGGGCCTCCTGGATGGCTTCCGGAGACGGCACTCCCTTCTTGCCCCTTCCTCCTTCCCGTTGCTTTGGGATGGCTGGTGCGCAGGGCTCTTGCACCGTAAGGGAGAGCTCAGGACAGCAGCGAGAAGAGCACCCCGGGTAAATACAAAGCCTGGGTAGCCTCTGAACACTTCTGGTTGAGAACAGCAAGAGCACACATGTCTGTCTCACTTAGGGTTGTTCCGTATTACATGTAGATCTGGTTAAGGCTTATGAAAATAGTGGTGGCCGTGCTTTATGCCACCTGCTGTGCTCAAATGTTTGTGTCCCCAGAAGATTCATATGTGAAAATCCTAACCAAACGGGGGAGCCCTCATAAATGGGATTAGTGCTCTTATTTAAAAAAAAAAAAGATCTTGGGGCGCCTGGGTGGCTCAGTGGGTTAAAGCCTCTGCCTTCAGCTCAGGTCATGATCTCAGGGTCCTGGGATCGAGCCCCACATCGGGCTCTCTGCTTGGCAGGGAGCCTGCTTCCTCCTCTCTCTCTGCCTCCTCTTTCTCTGCCTGCCTCTCTGCCTACTTGTGATCTCTGTCTGTCAAATAAATAAATAAAATCTTAAAAAAAAAATCTTACAGGGTGACCTAGCCCCAGTGATGAGGATTCAACAAGCAGTCTGTGACCCAGAAGACAGCCCTCATCTGACTGTACTGCCATCCTACCTTAAACTTCCAGCCTTCAGAACTGTGAGAAATAATTCCTGCTCTCTACAACCCCCCACCCCACCATCTGTAGTATTTTTCATAAAGCCCACATGGACTAGGATGGCACCTGAGTGAAATGGGAGGCAACGGCGAAGCCTGCAAGTCCTACTGCCAACACCACTGGTCCCTCACCGGGTCTGCTTGGGCCCTCCCTAACCTCTCCTTCCCTATTCTCAGCTGGCATTTGGCTTCCTACTACTTCCTTGTTGCGCTTGAGGCCACCACGGGTGAAGTATCTCAACTTCCTGTCCCACCTCCCGCCACCACTGACACTGGCATTCATTATCCCTTTCCTCCAGCCCATCAGAAGAACAACTTAATCCCCCCTCCCCACCTCAGGGTAAAAGATGTCAAGTGACCAATGTCCTATTTATTTCTCTAGCCTTGTTGCCTATCTCTTCTGAGCTGTAACTCATGCTCTAATAAAAATAAATTGCTCATACCCCCTTGTATATACCAAGTGGTTTCAATTGTTGTGCCTTCTGCCCAGAATAGAAGTTCTACCAATATTCCTTGTCTGCTGAATGTGAATGGTTCAAGACCAGCAAGGAGTTCTCCATCTTCCTCCAGATCTCTACTTGGATCTTCCAGACCAGGTCGAGTGCTCGTCCTCCATATTTCGGGTATCAACCACTACCTTACACCCTAACAGATGACCTGGGAATTGCCCAGTTCTGTCTCTCCACTGTAGCCAGACCAAAAGCTGCTCCAGGGCAGGGCCACATGTTCTTCTCATGACGCCTAGCACATTAAACCATTGTTTCTGGCTCTGAGTCGGTACTGCATACGTTCTGATTAAATAAAACACCAGTTCTCGTTCTGTGACTTCTGTAAAGAAAAAAATCGCACGGAACTGGAGCTTTCTCAAAAGTACAGCTGCAAGCTGCCACTCTACCGTACGTTCGTTCGTTCATTCATTCATTCATTCATCAGCAAATATTCCTACAGCCCCGCCTACGTATCTGACACTGTTCTACGTGCTCAAGACCCAGAGTGGACAAGAGAAACACGTGGTCTCTGCTTTCCTGCAGCTTACAGTCCGTGGGAAGAAAACAAAAACGATAAGCTAGCAGGAAACGAGTGGATGGATAGATGGACGAGACAGTGTTAAGTGCCGGGCAGGGAAATAAGAGCAAGAGGAAATGCGGGTGGTTTCTTTGCACAGGATGGCTAGGGGGGGGCCCCCGTGAGGAGATAATGTGGCCACAGCAGAACGATGGAGCCCTCCTCCATTTCCAAATGGGGCTGGCAAGTCTCAAGCTCTCACGTCCCTCAGACTGACCAGCAATATCAGGGAACCCTCGGCTATAATTCCTTGCCAAAACCGGCAGATGAACACCTGTGTGAGCAGGGTCACGCTGGCCACTGTGATGTGACAAAAGGTGCTTTGCTGGAGTAAAGTCCAAAATTTAATATTCCTGGCCAGTGGGTGGCTTTGCTCTGAGCGGTCACTTGGGCCTGTCTTCATCTCACGGCCCTACCGTCTTTACCGTGTGGCCTGTAGACCTGCAGGGGTGACAGCAAGGAGGGTTGTGCCTGGCAGGTTTTTGTGGGGCAGAGCGAGAAAGGCCAACATTGCTACTGCCAATATGCCAGTGGCCAGGACCAGCCGTGTGGTCACAGCTGATGCAGGAGAAGCTGGGAAACATGGTCTAGTTGTGTGCCAGAAATCAGGGAACGTATGCTCAGGGCTTCTGTTTACACAAAACAAGAAGCACACCCCTCAGAAGAGTCATTGCAAGCTTTCTGTCTCTAAGCCCAAGGTCTCAGATCTCTTTATACTGCCTCAGCTACTTGCAATGACACGATCAAAAAATCTATTCTGACTGGATGTCATGTGGGAGGTTGGATGTGGGAAGCAAAAGCTAAGAGCTGAAATCCAACGGGTTAATTCAATGAAGAAGGAAAAAAAAAATAAACACACAAAAAAACACAACCCCCAGACCTGTTGTGCACTCAGACCGTTCCAGAGCTCGAAGGCTAATCGTCCTTCTGGGACGTCGAGTTCTTTGTGGGGCCCTCAGAATGGACTGTTCGACCTTTTGAGGTTTCTCATTGCTCTGATCTCTTGCTAATGGATAATGTTTTCCAAGCTGATGGTGTTTTAAAGATACGGCCTCTAACCAAGATAATATGTCTGACCTCTTAAGGGGGAGCCTGGTGCATCTTCCTGTCTTGGCCTCCCTTATTGGCTAATTACATAACTTGACTCCAAGTTGGTTTTAGGGAATCAATTGTACCATTGCCTAGTCACAAGTAAATACTATAAAGTTTTACGAGAGCCAAAGGGACTGCCTTTTACGGAGGGGAACTTAAATGAAAATTAAAGGGGGCATAAAATGATAAGAAATGAAATTCTACAAGGTGTTTTTCCCCCTGGACTGTCAGGCTGCATTGCGGTGCCAGGGGTGCGCTCCTGCTGGGGGCCTCTCCCCCAAGTCACCAAGGAACGGGACAGAAACCCGTTCCCTGGTCACCAGTAGTACAACCGAGGGCATTTCAGGAAGCAGTTTCAGGAGAAGGTACAGAAGAAAAACCCTGCAAATGACCACGCGACAGCTGTGTGACCCTGGGCCCGTTCTGCGAGCCTCAGACTTGCCAAGTGCAAAATGCGGGCAATGATGGTGACGGCCTCGTGGCGTTAGCGCACGAGTTCAGTGGGACAGCGCAGGTAAAAGTGCAGAGCACAGTGCCCGGGCACATGGGGAGTCTTCCGTTATCACCACCATTGTCACCACCGTGAATGATAACACAAAGAGGAAGGACGGTTTGGTTCAGTTTGGAGAGACGAGAGCTAACGTGGGTTGCGTGCTGTGTGCCAGCCAGCCGTCCTCGAACCGCCTGCATTTCACAGGTGAGGAAACGGAGCTCGGAGCCGTTGGAAAACTCGACCACAGTAACACGTGTGATGACGCCGACAGCTGGACTCGGCACCCGGCCTGCTCGGGCTCTGGGAGCCGGCGCGCTTGACCACCCTGCCCAGGGCTCTACAGTGCAAGGCCCACAGCCCAGGATGGGGGGCCTGTTCCTCATCCGGACTTGCAGGCCCCACGCTTCTCTACGGACTCAGAATCCCCGGAAGCAGGGCCTGATTCTGCGCACGTGGAACAGGCATCACCCAGGTGACCGTGGCACACGCTGAGCTCAAGAGCAATGAACGCGGTAGTGCCTTGTGAGCCAGACACGGCAGGCGGGGAGAAGGGCTCGCAGGGGTTGAATTCTGACTCCACACCTGAAGAGCCGTCCACTCCTCCTGCCTCTGTCTCTGAGCCACTGTCCTTTCTGGCACTTTTGTGTCCTCACAGAAAGCAGGGGTGGATGAACTTAGGCTACCAAGAGAAAGGAAAGGTTGTTGTGAAGGGTAATGCACTTTACTTGGAGGAAAATCACCCCTTTTTGCTATGAGCATGGAAGGCCTCGATACACTGTTGTCCCAGGAAACGGGAGGCCCTGCTCCAGCCAGAACCAGGACGAAGGTTCTGCTGAGTAAGGAACAGCTCCTGGAGCTCAGAGGCTTAACACGGCATAAGCTTAATCCTTGCTCAGACTATGAGTCCAGGCGAGGCTGGCAGGGGGCTCTGTGACTCTTAGTTAGTTGCTCAGGGACCCCGGATGCCGGAGAATCCATCCCATCAAGTGACCCCATGATCCTACTCTTAGAGAAAAGCATCGAATCCCCACATCCTGGCTTTTAAACATGCTCCTTGGCGGGACACTTGCGTTCATGCTCTCTCGGCCAAAGCAAGTAGCCTGTCTCCACCTGATTCTGAAGGGGTAGAGGAATGTCATCCCCAAGGACAGGAGGAACATTTGGAACACCACCAAGGGCAGGTACACGTATCCAAAGGCAAACAAACACACAAAAAAGATAATATAAATTCATGGTGTCTGGGTTTCCTGGGGATTAAATAAAATAGAAGCATAATCTGCACAACTGCATCTCAATGCCAGATCAGATGGCATTTCGTCCTCGCACGGACCTGAGAGGGACCAGGGAAACTTGGGAAGAAATAACATGAAAACTAGCTCGATCTCCTGTTTTGCCAAATGAATGCCTCAGAGATATACATGCAACACATGGGGGCCGGGCCATGCTTCTCCTGGCCGAGACACTTAGTCACTGGCTTCGGACGCGCCTGGCATCTTCCCACACCCTCCTTTGCCTGCCTCTTTTCATGCGGGCTGAGCCGACGCGTAGAACCATCACACTCTTCATTTAAAACAGGGGGCACGTGTTTTCTTTTGGAGAATGGACTATGCACTCCTGGTCAGAAATATATTGGCGGGATGGGCACAGAGTTAGGGAATGTCAAGATCCCATCCCTTCAGAAGCTAGACCCTCTGCCTAGATTTCTGCAAGGGCATTCCATCGAAGAGGAGTGTCATTTCCAGAAAGCCCCTGCACCAACTGTCTCGCTCGGAGGCAAAAGAGAGGCTGAGGGTTAAAGCCAGCCAGGAGGCAACTCCAGGCTTGCGGGAGGCCAACCGTGTGTACTTTTCAGGCCATGAAATATGGCTCCTGTTTTGACACTCTTGTAATAGCATGGATGTTCACTCTCCTTGTTGCCGTGGGGTTTATGGTCCATAAAGTTTAATAACAATCTTAACAGCTGAACAGAGAGCACACGAGGCTCGAAGGCCACTCTTACCAAAGGGGATCTAGATTTTCCATTTTTTTCCCCTTTTGGCATCTCAAGGTATACAGCGTGCCCATCCCTCTCCGTGGGCCAGACGGGATAAAGGGTAGGTGAAAAGGGATTCAAAAGGGCGCTCTGTTGTCTCTGAACGAGAGAAGCAGCTACACACTGGGCCTTCAGAGTAGTTCGGGCCTTGGGGACCTGGGGGTTGGGGAGCCTGGTTACCCTGGAATTTGGGAACTACAAGGGTCCACAGGGTTAGCGTGCCAGGGTTCGGTCAGACTGATGGAACGCCGGAAACGAGCACCAAATCCCTTCCCAAGGCCTGTGATGCCAAAGCCATGCACAGTCCACGCTCATGAGGCTCTCAGGCTCCCCTCCTTCCTCACCTCCTCCCTGTGTCCGGCCTCCTGCCCCTTGGGTCTGTAAATGCACCAGCCCCGGCCCTGCCCCGGGCCTTAGCACCAGCTGTCCCTTTCTCTGGCGACGGGTCTTCTCTTTTCTCCCTTGTATAGGCTTCACGTCATCCTCTGTCCTGGTGAAATGTGACCTCCTCAGAGAAGCCCTCCGGACCCCAACTGAAGTAACGCCCCGGGTGCTACTGCCCAACTTTATTTCCTAAACTGCACTTACAAGCACTGCCGATGGCTGAGGGCTCATCTGTGCACTTGTTTCCTTATTTATTCTCTCACTGTCTCTATCACACACACGCACACACACACACACACACACACACACACGAGACCGCGCGGAATCTGACATACTATCCTATTGTTCCTGTTTCATTCAGTGCTGGTTCTGAGCGAGAGAATGGAACACCTAGGGTAATAAAGGTAATGAAAGGTCAGGGGACCTTGTCCGGCCGAGCTGCGGGAGCGCGGGCGGTGGAAGGAGGCGCGCTCTCACAGAGGAGAATCCGCTCCTTCCCACATCCTCGCAGACCTGGAGCCAAATGAAACCTCTGTCTTTCCTGAAGCATTTCTTCAGGATCTTCCCTCTCCTGCCTCCCTCATCCGCTGGAAGACGTAACCGTATTCTGCATCTCTCCGGAAGCCCTGGACCGTATCTCGTAAACCGGGCCTGATTCTGCAGGGGACAGCTGATGGGGCCAAGGAAGCAGACAGCTGACAGCAGGGCTCAGGACTGGAGCGGCCAGGAGGGACCTCCTCTGGAGGGAATTCATTCCAGCCCGGGGTGGGGGATCAGAGGAAGTCCTTCTCAGGCCACCTTTACACTTCAAAGAGCCCTTCTTGCTGGGCTTACACAGTAGTCACAAAGTCATCTCCTTCAAGGCCTGGAAGCTTTCCTCTGAAGCAAAATTCTGCCCTTCCTCTTCCTCCTCCCTTGGGGAGACAAAATAGTTGTGTCCCAAAGCACCCTGGGACAGAATTCATCTGGAAGGTTGGTTTGCTGTTTAGGCGGCTGAAGCTTTGCTGAGGAATCCTTGGTTTCCAGGAGTTACGCGGGATTCGCCTCAGACTCCAGAGCTTACCCAAGGCCTGCAACCAAGGCAACAGAAATACCGCAGCCCAGGTCATTCATTCACTCACTCACTCGTCCGTCTGTCCGTCCGTCCGTCCATCCATCCACCCACCCACTCACCCACTTATCTTCCCATCCCACAGGCATGTACTGAATCACCACTAAGTTCCTAGCACAAAAGCTTTGTTCTCCTTTCTGGACCTCTGGTCTTCAGTTGACTAAGGGATGGGAGGAGGGGTCTGGGATGGCTGAGTTGGGGGCATTCCAACTAACCACTTAGGCCAAGTTCTGACACTTTGGGTAGAAATGTGTTTGATGCAACCGATGGGGTTCAGGACAAACTCCCCCCAAATATGGCATTTTGCAATACTGAATATTTAAGCTGAAGGAGTTTGACAAAATGGCAGAAACAGGAAAGTTCCTGGGACTTGCTCTTGCTCATCTATCCTGAAAGAGGTCATAAAACTCTCATGTGAGAAGTGCCCTCCCTAAACCCAGAAGAAAAGAACACCCTTATCTCTGAGTGTTTTAAAAAAGCAGGACTTGCTACTTTCCACCAGTTTACTACACACACTTCACACTCCTTAACCAGCCATATTCGTCCATGTTTACCCACTCCTCCCCAGATCTACCGTGAAAATTCCCAGGTCTAACCGTTCCCTTACAAAGGCTCCCATGTCACATAAAACTTCTATTAAATAAATCTATGTCTTTCTCTCGCTGACCTATGTTTTTCAGTTTAATTTTCAGACCCAGTCAGGGACTCTCGGAGAATTGAGGAAAACTTCATTCTCTCCTACACAACTAACATTTGAGATTCAGAGCTCCTTGGCCTATGTTCCTAAGAAATTCTTTTAAAAAATGAATACTCTTCTTCTTGCATTCAGGTGACTAACATCTTAAAGCTCATGGCCCCTCCTTTTTATTAATGGGAGGATTCTTTCCAGGGGCCATTAACAGTCTATTTGCTTGACTTCTTTTTGCTTCTTTCTTTCTTTTAGATCAGAATTTTCCTATCTCAGATTTTCTTCAAGTTGGAAGCAAATATATGTGGACCCAACACATAAGTGAAATCAGCAATTAGTCCTTCTTCTCTCCTGGGGCTTGCCATCAACCTCACGCCTAGAGCAGCAGTTTGGTGACCAAGGGTACAACCCATCATAGAGGGTTGCTCATAGGATAGGGCCATGGACGACTTCAATACACAGTACTTCCAAATGACCCCAAAGATACACATCTCAGTGATTCACAGTTCTGGTTAAAAGCAGCAGAGGATGACAATATATTTTATCTTACACACTTATAATGACACTCCAGGGTGGGGTACTACTCCGTTGGGAGGTAGGGGTAGAATGTACAGATATAATGCAGAGAATCAATGGGAGCAACAAGCAGGAAAGAGATGTGATTATTATGCTTTTTTTAAAGGCGGGAAAGATGGTTATTCCCCTTGCCCCTACTCAACTGAGAAGGATTCACTAGAGTAGGACCAAAGATTGACAGAAGGGCCAGATGCAAAGACCCCAGAATTTTACAAAGTAGGATGGGTCATAATTAGGATGACCAGGTGTCCTAACTTATGCCCACTGTCCCCTTGCTCTCTCCAAAAGGTCCTGGACTGGGTAGTTAAGATACTGTCACTGTAATCACAGCAAAAACACTTGGAAGGCAGACCGAATGTGTGGCAAAGGAACTATTTACCTTCTTAGCAACTGTCCCACCCAGAGAAAACATCTATGAGATCATCTAAGTGATGACATTTTAGTGCCAATAACTGGCAATTTCTTCTTTTGAGAAAAGCCCTAACACTGGTGTTCAACTTTGTGTCTGTTGCTAGTTTGGTGACAATTTTTTGCTGTGGTGGTTTTTGGGTTTTTTTTTTGGTTGTTTGTTTGTTTTGTTTTTTAACAGAAGGGTTTTCCCACTTTGCTGTCACCAGTGGGGGTCCCTACTACTCTCAGGACAGAGATAATGTTGATGATCAGATAAAGGTGCTGCTGATGGAACAGTTAGAGCTATGGGGTTTGGACTATTTGCCAGACGCGGGGAATCTCCACTCCTCAGCTCTGTGACTGGCAGAAAATGACTCACCTACTTGGTACTTTCAGCTCCTCCTTTGTAAACCGGGAATGACGATAGCCCCACAGAGCTCCAAGAATGAAACGTAACAGGCCCAGGTCCTGGAGCATGGCGGGAACCCGAGGTACCATGTGGTCAATGCTGCCATCATTATAATTGTCATTGTTCCTGTCATTACCGTTATCCCACTCTTCTGTATCCTTGTTACTATCAAGCTCATTTTGCAGTTAAAGAAAATAAGCTCTCAGAGCGAATAATAAGTGGGGTGGGGAGGGCTCGAACTAGGTTTAACTCTGGGGGTCTCTTCTCTTTGCCCCATTAGCCGCCAGGCCCCACCGCACCACAGCCAGGCCACACAGGAATGGGCAGCAGCGTAAAAGGTGTGGGTGGTATTGCTGGTTAAGTCGATGCATACATTCGTAAGAGGTACTTACTGACCTAGGAATTTTTGAGAAATTATTGGCTAATGACCACCTGCCAGGTGATGTGTTAAGCCCCCTCCACACTTCTTTGAATCCCCAGACAGACCAGAGAGGCTGACCATATCCTTACCTCCCACGGCTGGGGCAAAGAAGCATAAAGCCGAGTTTCTTTTCCAGCGAACGTCAACGGAGCCAGAGAAGCAACTGATGGAAAACTAATGTAACATTTAGCGTAGGCTTACGTTTCCTGAATTTAATGCTTTCAGAATAAAAGTATCTACTATTTAAAAAAATAAAAAAGCTTCAATACTTAAAAAAAAAAAAATTAGTGTTGGTCACTACTGATCTTTCTTCCCTCCCTTTTCCTCTTTGTTCAAAAGCTAATGAAGCAGGTGAGAAATTCCCGTGTAAGCCTGGTTTCTTGTGCGACTCCAGGAAGGGCTGAGAGCTGGGCTAGGCCTGGTCTTTCTCTCTACTTCCTCCGCATCTAGCTTGGCACGCGTGTCTTTGGCTGTTTGGTATCCCACCTGCGGGGTTCATGGAGCCTCCCTCTATTCGGTGCCAAACCCGTTTCCTATGCTCCGGTTTGCAGATCTATTCTCGGGCTCAGCAGCTCTCTCGGCACACAGGAGGTTCTCAGTGAGTGTTTGTTGAATGAATAATTATCGCACTTGGCAAATTACATCACAAATGCCCTGCTCTACCGGCACGACTAGAAAGAAAGGAACTTACGGTGACCTACCCCACTGCCTTCATGTAAGGGATAAGGAAAGGCGCCCTGAAGAGGCTGTATGCCCCAAGTGAAGTGTCCTGGGGGGTCCAGAGGGCAAACAGAACTGTTAAGCCCTGACCCAGCAGGGATTCACGCTTTGCAAGGCCCTGGGAGACACTGTCCAGTCCCTACTCGTTCTTCACTTCTTCCTCAGTTGGGAAGCTAACCTGAGATGGAGAGTTGGAGGAGCAGAAACAACCAGGCAGATCAAGGCTGAAACTGGAGAGGAAAAAAAAAAAAAAAAAAGCACAAGAGATTTGCTTTCATTCTTAGAAGGCAGTGGGTGGGAAAGTGGATTCCCACTAAGAAAAGAGCTGGCCTTTCTCACCAAGCAGGAAATATTGAGCTGCTCTGGTCCCACAGCCCCCGCAGACCTGGGCCTGATGGTTTAGCCAAAGCTTGCGGGTTACAGCCCAAGACACAGAGAGAACGTTTGGAAGCTGGTGGAAGATTTTCTGCTCAGGGCATAGCCTTGGCCCAGGCTCGTGCTGCAGTCACGGGCAAGGTCTGATACGCCGCAGTCCAATGGGCTGCCTGACATTTGAAATGCCTTAACCCCAGCTGTGTGCCCACCTCTCAGCCCTGGCCTTCCCTCCCTGCCCCACGTGCAGCTGCGGGAGGCAAGGGGCTTCCAATAAGAAGCGAAAAAAGTTGCCATCCCCTCGTCCTTGAGGTAATTAATCAGCGGTGACTCTTCACTCGGTGAATGATATTACTCAGAGCACTTTTCCTCCCTGTAATATCAATTATGCAGTGCAGAAGCAGGTCCAAAAAAGATACAAAGGGCTGTGGTGGGGTTTTATTGCAAAGGAACAAGGCTCAGCTTTCGACAGGGTAGAGAGCACAGAACAGGCAAGACTGCCTCAAACACAGCTAGGTCTGCTGCCAGCCTGTCCGCTTTTCACCAGGAGAAGTATTTCTGGCGTTTCCCGTAAGACTTAGAAGGATGGACGGCCAGCCAGCCCTGAGACAGGTGGCAAACATGCAGCTGTACACCAAGAGGTTGTCACCCCCTTCTCTGTTCCGGGCCTCCCCAAAAGTCACCGGCTGAGAGACACTGCTTGCTGCATCCCGCCTCGGGGTGGCAAGTGACACAGGGGGGATTCCTGCTTTCCCCGCAGTGCACCCAGCGGGACAGCATCATACTGTACCCGCAGGTGGGGGGGTTGGGGTTGGCACAGGGATGGCCAGCTAGTTTGGCCGGGGCTTGGGGAGGATGGGTAAGGGCCATACAAAGAAGAGGGCGAACCAAAGAGGAAAAGGAAGAAATCAAACAAAAAAGCCCAGTTCCCATCACGACAGGGCTCTCAAGCACCCCGGTCTAACACGGGAGCTACTCTACCACCTTGATTAAACAGTCCGGCCCTGCACATACACATCCCCTGATCTGTTGCCCTCCCACATTTAGCAAAACAAAGGGAAGCCTTTGGATTACTGCTAGAATGGCTCCTTCGAAGTTCATCTCTGCATCTCTGGGTCTTCTCCCTTTCTTGCTGTCCTCTGGGGGAATCCCAGGAGTCTAGGAGTTTTGCACTTGGGACTTTGAAGATGGACTTTGAACACTGTGCTTGAAAGAGAAAGCAGGGCTTCTGGCTGTGAGCAAAGTCTCGCGGCCAGGTTGGGTCAGAAAAGAGAGGGGTGGCTCCTTCTGTCGAATGAGTTCTTTGAAGCTTCAGGCTATCAACGCTTGTGAAAACCGGTAGTTTTCTGGAGAGATTAATCACCAGGCTTCTCGGGAAGAAAATGCCGAAGAAAACACACAACAGGGTCTGTGTTAACGGCAATCTCCTGCAGTGCACACTGTATTCTTTTTTTTAATGCTCCCGATTAAAAGTATAACTTTATTTAATATCCTTGAAATAAAAGAAGAGACTAATAGGGTAGCATGAGCACCATGAATATTATTGAAAGCAGCGCTAATGGAGTTGTTTTTATGATTCCATTTATTCAAAATGAAAAATGGCACAAGCCAAACATCGGATCTGATGAGTAATAAGATTTATAAAGCAACCAAAGGGGAAAGATGAACTGAAGAGAAAATCTATTTTGATTAGATGATTTTGTGGTTTGTGTACTGGTTACAAATAACCTGACAGCCTCAGAATATTCTCCTGGTGGTCCAAACAAGGATCTCTGTTCCAGAAACTCCAGTGGGAACAGGTACTGCTCCAGAAGCTTTTCATTTTTTAAAATTCTACCTTCCTATTAATAAAATGTCTCATTTTTATAAGAAAGAAAAAAAAAACGAGCATAAATTACTTGAGTGCTGAGCTCATTCCATGCAGAGTTTTTAATGATAGTAACGTACATTCTTAAGTGATAGTTCATTTGAGGCACCGATCTGGGCACGTTTGGCATTTGGGCAAGCCAGGCTGGAAACTTTCCACTTCAGGGTCTGAGCTGACACAAAACAGGAGAAGAAAAAACTTTAATCTCATCGTAAACAAATGTACAGATCTCCTTCAACATTTATATCCAGCATTTGCACAACGGTGAAGGGTTTGTTACTGACTTCTTCTTCGTTTTAATACTAATACTAATAATACTCATACTAATACTAATATTAACGGATAAAATGGAGAAGGAGCAACAAAGCTCTCTGCAGGAAAAAAATTAAAAAGGTGGGGGGAGGGCTTGTATGTTGCACATCTCCGTTTTGGTAGCCCAAAGAGGGAATATAAGCTTAAAGTCCTGAATTTAACAAACCTAATTATCAAGGCTTAATTAGTACCAAGGGTACAGCTTCATGGAACACCTGCAGACTTAATTTATGTCCTGACAGAAAGGAACAAGTGTTAATGGGCTGTATTTATGTTAATACCTGAACCTTAGGAGCCAGTGGAATAAAACAGACCATGCACTAGCTTTCTAAGCTACAGAACAAATATAAAAGATTTTCATCTGAATGCTGGTTTGCATATAATTCTACAGGGATCACACAGATCTACTTAAACCTTTTTAAAAAACTAGAAAAGTGGAATGTGAAAAACTAGCGTCATCTGGGGGTATCTGTAAAGGTCTACCAAGATCATTTCCAGAAGCCCGTGATTTTTATCTTGCCTTCGCCGCTGACAGTGGCCAGCAGGGCTCACGTTCTCAGTGTTCAGGACAGTTGCTTTTCATGACGCTGGGACATGCACCCCATTTTCTCCCATAAATGCCATATGAAAAGACTGGCTAACATTTACAGAGCGCTCACTGTATGTCAGTAACTATGTGAGCCCTTTGTGGACATTTTCCAGTTAAAAGATGAGGAAACTGGTTTACAGAGGAAGTAAGCTACTTACTGCTGGCTGTGTTTGTGGGCTGCTCAAAGATCTGGGGCTAGGTTTCCCGCACCGACCCCTTCTACCAAGGAGCTAAACTACCTTTAATACACAGGTAATAATAAGAAGGTAAAATATGTGTAACTGCCTATTTACAATAGAACTCCCAGCAAACTGAAATAAATACAAAGTTTTCAATCTAATAAAGAACAATGTATAGTCTACAGTTAGATCATACCTAATGGAAAAATACTAAACAAGGCAATGATATCTCCTCTCTACACATCTATTCAACATTCCTACTGGCTCTACAAGTGCATTAACATATAAAAGAAACAAGGTAAAAATCCCAGTGGAAGAAGTAAATCTATCCATTCCAAGATGTAGAAATTCTTATGGAATGTTAAAAAAAAAAAAATAAAAAGGAAGAAACTAATAGGCTTCGAGGTCATAGGATATAAGATCATTTGCTAGAATCTATTTTATCCTACGTATTAGCAAGAGACAATTAGAAAAAACAAACTTTAAAGTATCATTTACAATAGCATAAGAAGCAAAAGGTTTAAGAATAAATAAAAAGGTACATGACCTCTATATTGAAAATCATAAAACATCACTGAGAGAAATTAAAGAAGACCTGAATAAATAGGAAGATACAGGCTTATGGATTAAGATAGTCAATATTGTGAAGATTTCAATTCTCCTCAAAATGATCAGTATATATTTAATACCATACAAATAAAATCTCAGCAGGGCTTTTAACAGAAGTTGAGAAGCTGACCCTAAAATTTGAACAGAAAGCCAAAGTATCTAGAATACCAAGACAGTCTTGAAATAGAGAACAATATCGCAATCCTTATACTACCTACTTTCAACATTTACTGTAAATTCACAGTCAGCGATAAAGTAGATACAGACATAAGAAAAAAACATAGATCAATGGAGTATAATAGTCTAGAAATAGATGCACAAATATATAGTCAATTGATTTTAGACAAAAGAGCCTGGGAAATTCAATAAGGAGATCAGTCTTTCAACAAATGGGGTAGGAACAACAACTGAAGGTCCATATGGGGGGAAAATAAACTTCTACCTTTACCTCACACCATATACAAAAATTAATTTGAGATAGAAGAAAGACCTATATGTAAAACAAAGTGGACCTTCCAGGAAAACAAACAAACAAACAAACAAACATAGGAAAGTATCTTTGTGACCGTAGGATCAGTGAAGATTTCATTAGAACAACAACAAAAACCCACTAACCATAAAAGAAAAAGATAAACCAGACATTATCCAGATTAAAATGGCTTGCTTTTCAAAAGACATCATTAAGGAAGGAATAGAGAAGATACAGATGAGAAAATTCACAATGCTATCTGATAAAGACTTGTATCCAAAATATACATAAAGAAGCTCTATAGCTTAATAATGTAAGGAGAAACAACCCTTTAAAAAAAAAAAAAGGCCAAATATGTGAATAATCACTTCACAGAAAGAAAACATGACTGGCTAATGAGATCATAAAAAAGAGGCATTAGTCATCAGGAAAATGTAAAATCAAACCAAGAGATACCATTTCACACCCACGAGAATGGCTATAATTAAAAAGACTGAAAATACCAAGTATTGGCGAGGATGTGAAGCGATACAAATTCTCACACACTTCCAGTGGGAGTTTAAAATGGTAAAACCACGTTAGACAACAGCTTGACAACATCTTAAAAAGTTGCACATGCATGCCCTGAGAAGCAACCATTGTACACTTTTGTTTTCAAAAAGAAATAAAAATTTAAAGGTGCAAAGGATTCATATAAGAATATTCACAACAGCTTTACTCAAAATAGCTAAAAACAGAAAGGACTCTGTCCTAACTGACAAGTGCATGGATACACAAATTGTGGGATATTTTCACAACAGCACACTACTCAGCATTGGGGAAAAAAACCAAAAAAACAAAAAAAAACAAAAAACAAACAAAAAAAACCTACTGATAAGCACATCAACATAGATGGATCTCCAAAATACAGCGAAAGGAGCCAGATGAAAAAGAAGAGGTATGATACCATTAAATGAAGTTGTAGGATAGGTAAGACCAAGTCAAATGGTGATAGGAACACAACAGTGTTTGCCTCCAGGAGTGGAGGGATTTTCTGGAAAGAAGAATGATGGAATTTATTGGGGTTAGGGGAGCGCTCTACATATGAATGGTGGTGTGTCCATATGCACATTTGTTGGAATCCAGAAAACAGTATAATTAAAATATGTTAACTTTATGGTCTGAGAAATACACCTCACTTATACGTGCATACGTGTGTATACATATTCTCCCCACCACCATCTCACACACTGGTCATGAGAATCACTGGACAGGTCAAATTTTACATTCATGAAACATACTTTATATTTTAGGCTTAGAATCCAATCCACCAAAGGACTTGGAAGTTTTATCTTAAGATTGCTTATGAAATTGGGGCACCTGGGTGGTACAGTCAGTTAAGCATCCAATTCTTGGTCTCAGCTCAGGTCGTGATCTCAGGGTCATGAGCTGAGCCCCATGTGGGGCTCAGGGCTCAGCCCAGAGTTTGCTTGAGATTCTCTGTCTCTCTCTCCCCACCTCTGCCCTCCCTGCTCATGTTCTCTCTCTCTCAAATAAATAAATAAATACATAAATCTTAAAAAAAAAAAAAAAAGATGACTTAGGAAATTGCTTTATAGCTACTATTCGAGTAAATCATGTTTTGTGGAAAAAGAACAGGCTCAGGAGTCAGGCGTCCCGGGTCAATTGTCACGGCTTTGCTTCTCCTGAGCAGTGTTGACCTTGAGCAAGTTAATGATCAGCCTCAGCAACTTCTTCACCTCAAGAAGCCCAGGAAGCAACCTGGGTCTTGCAAGACTTTGGTGGCCCTTTAGTGTGATGGCTGATGCACAAGGCACAGATTAAGGGGCCCAGGTCTTGTTACTACCATCGGCAGCCCCAGCCTGCTGGTGATAACTTTGTGAAGGCAAAGTGGCTTTGGGAAACCAGTCACTGCACGATCCTTTTCTAAGCTCTCATTTCTGAGGATGACCAAGTGGATCTATGAAAACAATTGGGTGACCTTTTTTTTTTTTTTTAAATGGGTAAGAACATTCTGGAAGTAATTATTTTTAAAACGTAATTTAGCATGCCTTTTTTGGGAGGGGGTGGCAAGGGGTGGTATTTCTATTTCCTTCTCTTATAAAACACAATGTTCCTAACTTTTTTTAAAAGAACGATTGCCTGTGTGTCTTTGGTGTCCTTTCAGAAGTATCTTTGGTGATTACTCAACTGTGAAAAAGAATTTTTATACCAAGCTTGATAGCTGTTGTTTTCTTAAAGGAAGCACCAAATCAGATATCTATGGCCTAGGATGTTAAGTTATTGTTAGGACCAAATTCATGAGATGATTTTTCTTTTTTTTTCCTAAAGAGAACACAGGGGTAAGGTGAAAACAAGATCGAGGTTTTTCTGAACTGTGGTTATCAGCTTCCTGATGCGAGGGCACGCCATTGACCTTGACAGAGCCAGTACTATGAATCAATCAACATGGTTCTTCAGAAAGTTATTTTTGCTAGAATCCCTGAATTTACCAGAACCATTGTATGTTGAAGTCTTGTGTTCTTCCATCCAGTGGCCGAGGCACTTTTTAAAAGAACGGTGGGATAAGAACGAAAAAGTAGAAGTGATTTAACTCAGTAACAGTGATGACTTGCTTGGGTCCAACTGGGCAGGGTCTCAAAAACGGAAGTTCCCAAATGGCCCTGTTACACTTTACAGGGGAGCAGACCTCCTCCTGTGTACGGTGCAGGGCCAGCAGCACGGTGGCCTGAAAGGGCAGCAGAAACCCCAGGATGGAAGCCTTGTGGTGAGAGCAAGGCGGCTGCCACCAGCACCATGTGACAGGATAGGCAGTGACATGAGGCCTGGCCTCAACTAAGACAACATACAACTTCTCTTCGGTGAACTACCGCGTTTCCAACCAGGAACCAGAACAGGAGACATAGCGTGCATTGAAACTTGGGTCCTCCGGTAAATAACACTTAATTGAGAAAAGAAGAGAAGCCCACAGGCGAGTAAAGCAAACCCACTGATGAACAGGCAGATTTTATTGCTCTTAATTGGTTAAGTCCGGCTCTTTAAAAGTGTTCTCAATCCAGTGATGCTATCAATGCTGAAATGTGGTTTGAAGAAGCGGATATTACGCTTTAGCACATGGCTAATAACTACCCTCACGATGGAAACATTTAAGACAAACCAGTGAATTTATTTTCCTGATCATTCTGCCCAGATAAGACACATACTTAGAACCCCAGTGAGTTCTTGTAAACAGGTGCCTGGTGCGTGGTGGGAAGCGCAGGCGCCCTGGGTCGCAGCGAGGATGCGTAGGATCTCGGTCTTCTGCCTGCCTCGCCACTGAGGCGCCTGGGTTGGTCTGCTCAAACAGCGGTGATCAGAATTGGTCCAGTCATCAGATAATTTCTGATCGAAAGTTCTGAGAACTGAGTTACACACTGTGCTGGTTAGTCACCGTTTTTCTCAAAAGAGCTGCGATGTGGGAAACCAAAGCCGCCCCGTCCTAGGGTCTGAAGGTCAATGTCAGGTGCTTGTAAACACTTGCTAGGCACAGTTTCAATCCTGTCTTCTTCCTCGAACCTGTTCAGCTCTAGCGTGGCCTTCACCCTCTCTGTTCTTCCCACAGCTTCCCCATCAGTCTTGAGAAGCACACTACGGGCTGGGCAGGTGTGAGTGAGCCCCAGGCTGTTCCCTGGGCCCGTGAATCAATTTGCTTCATGGAAATGACAAGAAGACAATCATTGCGAGTTAAAAATTAGACTCAGACTGGACTGCGAATTTGGTAGAACAGAGAGTTAGGTCTCCAAAGTCCATGCACATCCAACTGGTAGAAATGTTGACCTAAAACACAACCTAGACCTAAAACAGACAAACTAAACAGTCTATGGCTCTCTACGTGCTTAAGCCCCATTGAAAGTCTGGCATTCAGTAATGCATCTGGTGAGGGCCAGGGGTCCTTTACCGGGTTAGAGTTGGCAAAGGAACTTTGATAGGCTTGAATCCAGAGGATCCTATTAACCCAACAGCACAACAGTTAAGTATGTATGTGGATGTGTGTGTGTGTGTGTGTGTGTGTGTGTGTGTGTGTGTACACGCTTTAATTAGAAGACAAAAAGAAGACAAATTTGAACTGGGGAATGTAAAGTAAATATGTAAAATTGTCACAACCAGAGAAATTATTTCGTGGCATTCGGGAGTCCTTGTTATTCTACTAGATCACCAATGAGACATCTTGCTCAGCCAGTGGCAAATTCGCCAAGGAAAATATTGTGCATCAGCTCAAAATACCTGTCTAGATAATCTTCTGTTCTGGGTTGGTGGGAAACAGAAGACACTCTCTGACTCTGGTTTCCTCTTTCCACAGAAAGTATGATGGGTGGCACTGAGGCAGGCAGGGAAAGGTACGTTAAAAAGTAATACAGAAAGGGCATTTTCTGGAATAAGAGGGATGCTAATGAGTTTAGAGCAGTGTCAGAAAGGCCCTTTAGGACTAGGAGGGAGTCCCAAACAGCAATATCCCAGACAGGGAAGAAAACAGAACTGTACGTGAGACAACGGCTGTAAGCACAGATGAACACGGCAGCCGTGTGGGATGAAGCAGGAGATGAGTCTGCTTGGAGTGCAGGGGGTAGAAAGTGTCTGGGCAATAACCCCATCCTTCGCCATTCCTGGCATCTGCTTTACCACAGAGATGGTTTCTCAAGAAGCCAAAGAAAGTAAGAGAGAAGTTAACCTAGATGGTGCAAAAATAAAGGAAATATACTGACAATGGTGAGCCCATTATGATAACCTCAAATATTCAAATTAGATACAAGAAGGGAAAGGCAAGGGGTTGACATTTTTCATGCCCGGACTCTGTGCCTAGATCAGCGCTGGGAGCTTGACAGACAAAAGACAAGGTTGTTCCTCATTTTAGGCATGCGATGGTCAAGAGGGACCTCTTTTTTTTTCCTAGTTACAGTCTTAGGGCTAGTCATTCCATTTCACTTCTGTGTGTCTTTGTGTGGGAGGCACCTGTCAGCCTGAAGAGCTCCCTTCTTTGCCCGGGTAACTGCTGAAATGCAGATTCTAGAAGCTTCTCTGAACTTACAGTCTGTGTTGAGGGCCCCTGCTGTGGGTAACAGAGAACCTTGGGGTCTCCCTATTAGTCTCCAAGGGAGAAATCCAGAGTATTGCCTGTTAACCTGCCATGAGTACCTGAGGGTAGAGATGGCATCTCACCGGGCACTGGACCCAAGCAGAAGGCCTGGCTTAGAATACTCAAATGAAGCAAGTACTTTCTTGACTTTAGAGCTTGGCTCATCTCTTACATCACTTCCATCCCCTGAGTTTCCCTTGCCTGGTGAAATCAGACAGGAGACAGGGGTCTCAGATGGGCAACTTATTTCTCATCCTTGAAGGTCCTGTATAATTATCTAGATTCCACTGTTCTCATTGCTAGTGAAGAATTAGTGTGGAAGAGGAAACAATAGCACACAATGCTTAGATAGAAACGGGAGGCATTAGGGGCACCTGGGTGGCTCAGTGGGTTAAAGCCTCTGCCTTCAGCTCGGGTCATGATCTCAGGGTCCTGGGATTGAGCCCAAAATTGGGCTCTCTGCTCTGCGGGGAGCCTGCTTCCTCCTCTCTCTCTCTCTGCCTACCTCTCTGCCTACTTGTGATCTCTATCTGTCAAATCAATAAATAAAATCTTTAAAAAAAAAAAAAGAAAAGAAACGGGAGGCATTAATTAAGCAAAGAAAATAACCCATTTTGTCAAAGGCACACTTTTTTATATTATTGTAGGCCTGATATTTTTGTAAAGATTTTTGATTGCTTAAATATCGTAGATCATGACTTCTCAAGCAGGTTAAGATTTCTCTAACCTACTAATCATATCAAAGAACAGTAATATAACAGTAATAACAGGCCAAAAAAGCCCCCAAACAAAACAAACAAAATTTTTTAAAACCCCCAAAAACAAAAAAATCCAAAACAAAAAACACAGAACCACAGAACAAACCCAAGTCTACCTAAGACTTTGCTAAAAGTGATGAAGAAATATAATCAATTACTATTTAGAGGCATTTTTTTCTCTTTTGCCTTAATATATACAATTTCTATTGGGCATTTCAGCGTCCTTATAAGATTATCCCACTGTGGATTCAGAATCATTTGTCATCTTTCAAGATCTGAGAGTCTTTCTTGACCAATTTAGAAAAGAAGGATGTTACAGCAAACAGACAGCCTCGCTGCTAATGATGGGCAACAGTTCAATATTTTATGCCACCTTAAAAAAGTTTCAGGAACTGAAGGTGTTCTCACATTAATTCTTTGCATCAATTATTGACAGAGAATTTAATTTAAAGGCAACTAGTCAGTAACCTAGGGGTAGTGTTTTAAATAATTTATAATTGCTGCATGGGTGTAATCATATTGCTATTGATTACCATCCAGTCACTTCTACGGGTCCAGCAGGTCTTATGCTAATTACTTTTAGTGAGATCACCTTTTTAACTCTGTATTCCCTGGTAACAGGAACTCATTATAAAAATAATTTAATGAAGTGCAATCTTTAAGAGTCCTTGCAGAGCTGGGGGTGGGGAGGAGGAGTGCACGAGCTCGGCGGGGGGAAAGGTGGCAGTTGAGAAACATTACGCGGAGATTTACAGATAACAGATCCTAAATCTGGAATTACATTCGGGTATCAGATGGGATGAGAGAACAGGGGTGAAACCCAGGGTGGATGGGGGGAGTGCAAAAAAAAAAAAAGAAAAGAAATTTTAAGAAAGGGGATTTAAATAATGTCATTTCTGAGCAAAAAAAAAAATGTCTAAATTCCACTGTAACTATTCCTCCCCTGGGATAAATTTTGAAACAGACTAGCGATCATTTGGAGGGATTTGGGAAAGGCAACCTGTGATTTATGGCGAATTTAAAAGAATGAAGTCCACTGCGTGCTCCCCCTTGAAGCCTCGAGCAGTGAGAACCAAAGAGGGGTTCCTTGCCCTGGCAGAAGGAGGTTCTAAGATCTTTATGATAATAGCTATGAATGCATTTTACCGAATAGTGACCAAAAAGCATAAAGCCCAGGATTTCCTATACAGAGTTACCTTGAACAAGGCTCAAGTTTGTATTTAGGTAAAACAGTGGGTGGGATACGGGGGTAGTCAGCTCAGGCCTGATCTGGATGCTGGTCTGGGGGAAGACTGAATGTGGGAGATACTGGTGCGTGAGCAGACCAAGCCCAGACACCGGCGCTCTTCTCTCTCCCTCACTGTGTTCACCCTTCACCCAGAGAGAGGGAGCAAGGGCGGGCTGGCTGCAAAGGGAAGTGAACACATCGTCACCATTTCAGGGAAGCCAGGAGGCCTGTCTGGCTCCCGCAGAGACCTGGGGACAAGCGGCCCTGACCACAGGCAGCAGAGCAGCCTCAGAAGACCTGCAGGCCATGGCAGGGGATACTCAGTAAGAAAACAAGGGTTGAGAATGACAGTGAGCAGGAGGTCAAATGACAGTGTCAGAAGAGGGCTTTTAGCTACTTTTTTCCATTTGTATTCATTCATATTTATTTTTAGTGACTTCATTTTTAAGCAGTCACATTTCAGTAGCACATTTTCTCTTTTACCAAATGCATATGGGTTTATGTATGTCCATTTGCTTCAAAACGGCTATGACATTGGTTTTGTTTAGAAGTGTGTGTGTGTGTGTGTGTGTGTGTGTGTGTGTCCTGGATACAATTTTGTTAATAAATACAATGCTTTTGTGTCACTTGGTTTCGTATTTCAGAAAATTCCTAACACGGAGGAAAGGGAGTGGGGGAGAGTGAGAAAAAAAAATCCGTATTTTTGCTGGAAGAAGAGATATAAATTTGTATACATCTACTTTTCTAATTTAATCCAAATAATTTCAGTGACTTGTAAACAGTGGAAGGTAATAGAAAATTCATCCTATAGTATGGACTTTCTCTAGAGACTGCAAAGGAAACCCTTTTTACTGGAGGTGAAAATAACATGTCTTTAAGCCTTGGGGTGGCAGCTGTTGTAAAAAATGTGGAACAAAACACAGAGCTGCATTTGCACAAGTTAAAAGGGAGGAAAAAAAATACCTACAAAAATTGTCACCTGCCCACACTGAGAGTTTGCTAAAAAACACAATTCTCACTTAAACCTAACGAAGAGGAAACAACAAATTTCTAGCTTATTCCATTTCCTCTGGGCCCGCTTAGAGCTTTCAGACTTGGCCCGCTTTTCTCCTGCGTGGAGCCACGTGGACGCGGGCCAGTTCTCGTGGCCATTACGGCGCACTAAAATACATGCGACGCTGCAAGAGTGAGGTGTGAGCTGCGCAGAGCAGGAACGATTACTCTGAGACACGCGGACTCCACGTGGGTTTCATAGCAAACCCTAAGATGGGGAGCCCAGTTTGCAAGGTTCAGGCTTCTGACCCAGGGTATAAATCAGGGCTGGCAAACGTTTTCTGTAAAGGGCCAGAGAGAAAACATCGTGGGCTCTGTGGGCCATACAACCCCGAGATACTCAATTCTGCTGTTGGGGTATGAAGGCAGCCCTAGACAGAACATAAGCAAATGAGCATGGCTGTATTTCAATATAATTTTACTTATAAACATAGATGATGGCTGAAATTTGCCAATCCCTGGCACAGATCCTGGTCCCTTGACTGATGAAGCCGTATTCCTGAAGGCCAGGACTGAGGGTGGGGTCCACAGCACAGGTGGCCCACCTGACCCCCAAACTGAATCCAAAGAGAGATTCTCTTCATTGTGAAAGGTAGGGAAGCGAGGATGGAGGGAAACGTCAGGCCGGTTTTGCAGGGAACTGAGGGTAGGGAGTTGGGGATTGTGTTGGGGGCTGACAAGTGAGGTTTCTTTGATCTCAGAGGAAAGACAATTGGGAGAGGTAGCAAATTATGGGGATTGGAGAACATGCAGAAGCTTGAAATAACCACTGTGAGGAACCAAAGGGAAACCAGGCTCAGTAAACAGGATTGCTAGGCAGTCTTCGGAACTCAGTTGAGACCATGAATGAATGAAAGAAAGAAAGAAAGAAAGAAAGAAAGAAAGAAAGAAAGAAAGAA
>NW_022631002.1:8726110-8946110 GCF_010015895.1 Lontra canadensis
AAAGAAAGAAAGAAAGAAAGAAAGAAAGAAAGAAAGAAAGAAAGAAAAGGGAAGAAAGGAAAATCAGTATTGGCTCACAACTATACCAAGAGCCCAATTAGTGGCGTAGGGCGTAGAATTCACGGCGGGCTATTTCGGGGGAACGGATTCTGTTGTCTCTGTTGTGTCTGGAGATGAGCTGAACGATTCCATGCTGAGCCACACGAATATCTCAGAAAGCTCTTAGTGGCAACGTAAAAATAAGTTTTGGCTTCTTGAGTGGGGAGACACTTAAGCCACTGTCAGAATGAAAGCTTCCTCCAACCTCGAAACAAACAAACAAATGTAAGTGGTCTCCCAGACGAGATGAGAGGGAGCTGGGAACTGCCTGGAGCGGCCAGTTAGCACCTGCTAAGGTCACCTTGTGGGTCTCAGCCAGCTGGAAGCCAGACGACCGAACAGTGAGCAGACCAGCAGCGACGCCTCAGACCCAGGGGAGCTCAGTGACCAAAGTGGCTGCCACTGGGTGGTTCACCTGGAATCCGAGTTCTGAGAAGAGAAGCAGTGAACCAAGGGAAAGTGTTCTCCGCGACGCAGTCATGCTAGCTGAAGTGAGTTCTCAAGTCACTTTCAGAAAGGGAAGGGAAATGCAGAGCCCCAAATTGCCCAACACCTCAGGTAGGGTTAAGCATTTTATGCAGGCATCAGCATCTTTATGGTGCTCACCTTTTAAAAGGAGCCAGCTTTTTGTTGTAAATGGCACTGACACTACAACAAGAAAGTTCATTTCACAAAGATGATTCATTAAGAAATAAAATATTCATGGCTGACAGCTTGAAGGATCGCCATACAGTTATATTCTAATGCACCTGTCCTCTCTGTCAGGTCCAATGTAGGATGTCATGTCGCCAAAGTTTTATTTAGAAATTGTTTGTCAGAGAGAGCTTTCTAATGTGAATGAAAAATTCATCCCCTCATTAAGAAGATTTTACATGAAATGTCTAGGATTTTCAATGAACGCTAGGACATGAACCAATTACTGTTAAACACTTAAAGGGACAGAGTCCTAAGCTCACTCAGCAAAACCCTTAATTGCACGAATGTGAAGAAAATTCAACACCCCGAAAGGCAAACGGGAATTTTGATTTGGAAATTTTCTTTCCTTTTGTCACATCCGGAAAACGCTTATCTGTAAAAGACTTGGGGGATTCAAACACAACTTCTGTATGGAAGCCACCCATACATCATTATATCTGACCCTTCCCTGCACACGCACACACTGCACAGTCGGGCTTGGGATTTTCAGCCACTTGTTCAACGTCCCTGGCCAATGATTAAAATGTCCTGGAAAATTCTGCATTGTTTCTAGCTATTTCTTAAGGGTTTTTGTTGTTGTTTATTTATTTTTAAGAACATCTTGCTGCTGGCGCTTCATCCCTACTTTACCTACATAATTTGTGTAAATATCAAACAGGTGACTTGGAAGCAAATAGATTTAACGATTCCAAAATGCTGGTAGTTGCCAGAGAGGGGAGAAAAGCCACAACAGATTAAAATAGAGTTGAGCTGCATAGGAAGTCAGAAGAAATCCACAAGGGAATTGCTTGTATAATGAAATAGCATTTTACAGCTGTGACAATGGATTAAGTTGACATTGAGACTCTTTTTTTGACATACGGTCTAGTTCAGCTTAATCTATGGTAGAAAATAGTTCACTTCCCAAACCTAGCACTAGACTCAGGTTCCATTCCATATATATATATATAGTATATATACACATGGCTAGACTGTCACTTCCAATTTCAGAAAAGGCTTGAGATTGACAATATGAAAACTGAAATTTCTCCTTCTCAACCCAGCAGACTATAAACTTTAAGGATTTCATGTGTGCTTTCATATTATAGAGGCTTGAGTGAACTAGTTCAAGGAAAAAGTGGTCTTGACCCTATAGTGGTTCACTGTCATCCTATAAGATTCTAATGATGCTTTCCAAAAAAGGGAAGACTCTGGATAAGCTCTTTAACCATCCAGCTGATGTAAATGGAAACCAGAATTTCAGAGTCCTTGTGTTGAATTATAGCTTCCTCTATATTCTTCCTATATTTTGTATTCATTGATGTGTATTTTTCCTTTATATATATGTATATGTTTTTCTTTATATCATCTTTTATAGTTTCTGGAAAGCAATTGGACAACATGTACCAAGGATCTCAAAAACAGTTTAGATGAGAGATGGGGATATGGGCACATATCTTAAAGACATCTGCAATTCAGATAAGGAGTTTTACACAGAGGTGTTCAATGTTGTATTATTAAAAATCAGAAGCAACTTAAATGTCTAAAAGAAGAGGAAATGTTCCTTCGCTAAGTCACCATTCAATAATAAGAAAAAAATTACATGTACAGAATCACCAATTTCTCATATAATATTGAGTTTAAATAGTAGGATACTAAATGCATTAAGTGTAATAAGAGTTTCATGAGGCAAAAAAAAATTTGCATTTTCTAAAAAAAATGTTTAAAATGGGCATATGGACAATGTCTTATTTTCTTACTTTTACTGTTCCAATTTTCTACCGCCATTCCTATATATGGGTGTAATTAAAAGACAAATCTAAATACAGTCAAACTCTACACACTGCAAGTCTATGTAGTAGATGAATGAGCTCTTCCTTAATATATAGGCCTTTGTAAAAAAAAGAAAAAAAAAACAAATCTGATCCTTCTACTAGGTAAATCAAATTCTCAGTTAAAAAAAAAAAAAGGTTCTCCTTAGCAACAAAACAAGTGTACCCACTGTCACCACTCTTATTCAACATCATACTAGAAATCCTAGCTAGAGCAATCAGGCAAGAAAAAGAGATAAAAGGTGTCAAAATTCAAAAGGAAAAAGTAAAGCTACCTCTGTTGCAAATGATATGATTTTGTATATATATAAAAAAAAATCCTAAAGACTCAACCAAAAAAACACTGTTAAATCAAATCAATGAATTCAGTAAAGTTGTAGAGTACAAAATTAACATGCAAAAATCAATAGTGTTTCTATACACTAAGAGTGAATTCTCTGAAGGAGAAATAAAGAAATCAATGCCATTTACAATAGCATCAAAAACAATAAAATCTTTAAAAATAAATTAAACTAAGGAGTAAAAATTACCTACTCTGAAGACAATAAGACACTGATGAAAGAAATAGAAGATACAAATAAATGGAGAGGTATCCCAGGTTCATGCATTGGAAAAATTCATATTACTAAAATGTCAATACTACCAAAAGCAATATATTTGATGCAATCCCTAGCAAGATCTTATGGCATTTTTTTACAGAAGTAGGAAAAAACAAAACAAAACAACAAACCTACTAAAATTAATATGGAACCACAAAAGACCCCAAAGAGCCTAAGAAATCTGAGAAAGAAAAGCAAAGTGGGAGCCATCACAGTTTCTGATTTCAAGCAAAGTAAAGCTATAGTCATCAAACCAGATGGTACTGAGATAAAAACAGACAAACAGACCAATGAAACAAAACCAAGAGCCCAGAAATAAACCCAAATATATATGGTCAATTAATATTTGATGAGAGAGCCAAGAATACTCAATGGAGAAAAGATACTCTCTTCAATAAATGGTGTAGAGATACTTGGATATTCGTATGTAAAAGACTGAAACTGGAGTCCTATCTCGCACCACTCATAAAAATTAAGTCAAAATGGACTAAAGACTTAAGTGTAAGATCTGAAACTATGAAACTCCTAGAAGGAAACATAGAAAGAAGGCTTTTCGACATGGGTCTTGGTAATGATTCTTGTTAATGATTTTTTCTGATATGATACCTAAAGCATGAGCAACAAAATTAAAAAAAAAAAAAAACTCAGACTACATTAAACTAAGAACTTTCTGCATAGCAAAACAAACATACACAAAACATCAACAAAATGAATAGACAACCTACAGAATGGAAAAAAAAAAAAATTTGTGAACCATTTATCTGATAAGGGGTCAATGTCCAAAAAATATTTTTGGAAAAAATGCCTACAAGTCAATAGCACAAAAACAAAAAACAAACAAACAAAAACAATTAAAAACGGGCAAAGGACCTGAGCAGACATGTTTCCAAAGAATATATACAAAAGGCCAGAGGTACATGAAAAGAAGCTCAACATCACTAATCATTAGGGAAATGCAAATCAAAACCAGAACAAGATCTCACCTCACGCCTGTTAGTGTAATAAGAGATAAGAGACATCATCAAAAGATAAGAGAGAACAAATGGTAAAGAGGATGTGGAGAAAAGGGAACCCTTGTGCACTATTGTGGGATTCTAAATTGGTACAGCCACTATGGGAAACAGTAGGGAGGATTCTCAAAAAACTAAAACTAGAGGTACCATATGATCCAGCATTTCCATTTCTGGGAGTATATCCAAAGGGAATGAAAACACGAACTTGAAAAGCTATGTGTACCCTCATGTTTGTAGCAGCACTATTTACAATAGCCAAGATATGGAATGAATCGAAGAGTCCATCTGTGGATGAATGGATAAGGAAGTTGTGTACACACACACACACACACACACACACACACAGGAATATTATTCAGACATAAAAAATGAGGGGATCCTACCATTTATGACACCGTGGAGGGACCTCAAAAGCATTAGGCTAAGTGACATAAGTCAGACAGACAGAGACAAATACTGCATCATCTCACTTGAATGTGGAATAAATAAACAAATGAGCAGCAAAAGCAACTTCATAGAAAGAGGTCAGAGACCAGAGGTGAAGAGTCAAGAAAGAGAAAGTTGAGAAGGTGCTCAAAGGTACAAATTTCTAGTTAGAAGAGAAATAAGTTGTAGGGATATAAAGTACAGCACGGTGACCACAGCTTACACTCCAGTAACGCTGGTAAGGGCGTAAATCCTAAGAATTCTCATCACAAGGAGAATTTTTTTCCCTTTTCTTTTTATTGTGTGTGTATATGTATATATATATGTATACGTATACATATATATACACTATATATATTTGTGAATATGAAAATGGATGTTAGTTGAACCTATTGTAGTAATCATTGCAATACATGTAAATCAAACCATCATGCTGGATGCCTTAAATTCAGACACTGATGCATGACTACTATTTCTCAATAAAACCCCCCAAAAAGGGGCACCTGGGTGGCTCAGTCAGTTAAGTGGCTGCCTTTGGTTCAGGTTGTGATCTCAGGGTCCTGGGATCGAGCCCTGCATCGGGCTCCTTGCTCAGCGGAGAGCCTGCTTCTCCCTCTCCCTTTGCCTGCTCTGCCTACTTGTGCTCTCTATCTCTCTAATAAATAAATAAAATCTTTCAATGAAACAAAACAAAACAAAACAACCCCCCCAAAAAAAACTAAATGCCACATCAACAATTTAGTAACAAATCAAGCTGGTTTTGCCGTCTATGATATCATAAAATCATTACCGTATTATGTATTTAATACTACATTATTTATCAGTGAACATTAAAATATAAGGAATCACTAAAAAAAAAAGTTTCCCCCTTCATCTTCTGCCATACATGAGACATTAATGTATAGAGTTATCCCTATGGAAACTGCAGAAACTATTTACATATATTCTCCGGTCTACCAAATCACAACTTGCTCAAGTAAATCAGACATCGAGCCTCTGGTTTCTGTGAATTTTGGTTAGCAGAAATCTATGTTGGAAATCACTTCCAATACATTTTTCACAATCTGCCCATAATTAGTTTCACTGGGAAAACTGTGAAGAACTATTTTGCTGCTTTTAAATTCATAATTTTGGTTCAAGAGCCCAGAATAAGATGTTTAGACAGAGTGAAAACTATTTTCTAACAAATCAATATTAATTTATCTGACTGTTATGGTCTCAGGAGCCAAAAAGTGTTCTTGTACTGAGCTGACAGGAAAGATTTTATCCTGACCAAATGTTATTCAAATATTTATAAGACTGGATAATTTAGTAAAGAAAATACAGATGGAAGAAGGCAGGAGTAATTTTTTTTTTTTTTTTGGTGCTCCTTTCCCATTTGCAAATGACAAGAATTATAAAAAGTGGTGCCAAGTGATTAGTGATATCCACCTTCCAACCACCAACACCAAGAATGAGCTCCTGGAGGAGTTAGTGGACCATGTAGTATACGCCACACACGGGAGGAGGTCTTGAGGCCTCTGGGCGTTGCCATGACACTTGTCTTTGCACCATGGGTGCCATTTGGGCCAAGAACCAAAAACTATTACGTTGGGGGAAGAGTAACTTGAAGACATGGGTGACAGCCAGAGGACATGGCAGGGTCTCTGAGGGTGGGAACTGAGACTAGAAACAAATAGCAGAGAAGGAAATAAAATGTAACGAGTATGCTTAACATTCATTACCTTATATGATTCTCCCCACTGCCACTGGATAAGATTATTTTCCAGTAACTTTTTATTGGAGTAAAATAGACACTCAAAATAAAAAAAGTATAAAATGTATGTGAGTTACTAAATGTATTTTCACAAACCGAACACCCCCAGAGCCCTGATCAAGAAACGGAAAATTAGCAACATCTGAGAGCCCAGCTCAGTCCCCATCCAGTCTCTACCTAGGACTTCAATACATGGAGAGTCTGCTTTCTTCCTGAACTTACTATAAGGGGAGTCACAGGGGACGCGCGCTTCTGCACCTGCCTTCTCTCTGCCAGCATCGCTTCGGGGAGATTAATGTGTGGGTTTGGTTGTGATGCCCTTGTGCTCACCAGCGTGTAGTGTCCACTGTGTGAAAATACTGTATTTATTTATCCATTCTACCTCTGGTAGACATCTGGGTAGTTCACAGTTTTGAGTCATAATTAATGCTGCTGTACCTATCCTTTTACTTGTCTTTTGGTGAACACAGAGTGGAACTGCCAGGTGCCCAGAAAGGCTAATGTTCAATTTTATATGTAGATATTGTTAACAAGTCTCCCCAAATGATTTTGCCGTTCTGTTATTGCTATGAACTGAAACGTGCCCCTCTCAAATTCCTCTCCGGTAGCCCTAACCACCCCCCGTCCCCCGGCAATGTGACTGTATTTGGAGATTGGGCGTCTATGGAGATAATAAATGTTAAGTGAGCTCATAGGGTAGGACCTTAATCTCCTAGGATTGTTTGTTTTTTTTTTATAAAATATGAGAGAAGCCAGAGCTCTCTTTCTCTGCCATGTGAGGACACGGGGAGAAGGAGGTCATCAGAAAGCCAGTAGGAGGGATCTTAGCAGGAACCAAATGGGCCAGCACCTTGATCTTGGACCTCCTGGCCTCCAGAACTGTGAAAACACAAATTTCTCTGATTTAAATCAACCAATCTGTGGTCTTTTGTTAGGGCAGTGCAAGTTGACTAATGCAATTATCATGAGGTAAGTGGTTTTTTTTTTTTTTTTCCTTCAAATGATCTTTTTATTTCAGAACAATTTTAGTTTTACGGGAAAGTTGCAAAGATAGTACACAGAGTTCTCGAATACCCTTCTTCCCATTTCCCCTAATGTCAGCGCCCCACATGACCCATGTGCCTTAAGTGACTAACACTGGGACATGACTATTTGGTAAGCAACAGACTGTTTGGATTTTCCTAGTTTATTACGATTTTCTTTCTTCTGCTTTAGGATCTCATTCAGGATAACGCTGGATTGCTTTTAACTTGTTTTATCTCTATGTCACGAAGGAGAAAAAGACTCCAGACAGATTCATGAGCTTACTCATGTTCACACCCACAGCCTAGAGGGGAGGCTAAAATAATTTCAGCAGCAAATGCTAAAATGAAATTTGAACCAGGAAAGTGGTTCCTTCCTTAAGACCTACAGTTTAGTTGTGATTCCTTGTGTTGAGAGCAGCCCGAGAAGCTTGTTGGCTGCTCCTTCCCCACCTAGCCCGTCGCTACACCCTGCTCACGTCTGCGACACCTATACAAAGCAGGCACTCAACAAATCCCTGCTAAGTGTACGGATGCCCAAACATGAAAAAAGAATACCATGGCCTTGTGAAAACATGATATATTTTTAAGAGATTTTATTTATTTCAGAGAGACAGAGCATGAGTGGGAGGAGAAGCAGAGGGAGGGGGAGAAGCAGGCTCCCCGCTGAGCAGGGAGCCCAACTCGGGGCTCGATCCCAGGACCCCGGGATCATGACCTGAGCCCAAGGCAGACCCTTCACCGACTGAGCCACCCGAGTCCACTGAAAACTTGGTATTTAAGATACATGATGTTGGGGCGCCTGGGTGGCTCAGTGGGTTAAGCCTCAGTCTTCGGCTCAGGTCATGATCTCAGGGTCCTGGGATCGAGCCCCGCATCGGGCTCTCTGCTCAGTGGAGAGCCTGCTTCCCGCTCTCTCTCTCTGTCTGTCTCTCTGCCTACTTGTGATCCCTGTCTGTCAAATAAATAAATAAAATCTTAAAAAAAAAAAAAAAGATACATGGTGTCAACATGACTCTTCTCCATATCTCCGCACCTGGGATACCTTCCGGGAGGCACGTGTGATGAAAAAGATCAGATCATTTTGGCTCTGCCAGATTGCTATGCCTTCTTGGGCAAGCCACTTTACCTCTCTGAACCTGTTACCCAGGAGCTATAAAATGGGAAGTCTTAGCCCCCTAGACACGCTTGTGAAGGGCTTTGATCACTATAACCTACCACACATACATTAGGAAGTGTTGGCCTTATGACACTTATTTTAAACAGTAAAAGAAACCACAGATAACACGCAGAATGCTATTTACTGCCAGTTCTTTCTAATTGCAGAAGAAAAGATGTATATCCATAGAGGCACGATAGCAACCATCTGAGCAATAGAACCGTTTTGGGGTAGAAAAGCCACAAGAAAAATCACTGATCATTCTATTACTTCTTGAATGATTACTAGAGATCTGGCATATCAGGTACAAACATTTTCTAGCTAGGTTTCACATCATGGAACTGGTAAGAATTCAATGCAATATGACAAAAATGCTCGACACGGAGTCCTGATTAGCCTGGTCCAAAGCCGGACAGTCATTCCCTGAAGGACATGAACTACTCCCCTTGTACCTAGCAAATAACAGGTACAGGTACGCCAATGTGTTTACTGAATGAATATCTGATCTTCCAGTCTAAATGGGTTAGAAACTTTGATCTCCTTATTTTCCTTGAAAATACATTCTGATCAAAACCTATATACCAGTTTTTGAGAAGTTCTGGTCTTCAGGAAAAAATTGGCTAAATCAGACTGCACCATTTTTCAGATTTTGCCTGGGCACGGTGGTGACGATGCTGACAAGATGTGTAAAAGAAGCTCAAGGAGCCTGAAGAGGAAACACCAAATGAGAAGGAGGGTTCAGAAAAACAGAAAGGAGTTTTATAAATACTTCTGCACAGATGTCATGTGCAAGAAAATGGGCCAGTTCTCTGAATTGTGAACCGATCTCAACTTAAAAAACCCACTCCCATGTTGGGGAAACACTGTCTTTCCACTCTCAATATATCAAGTTCTTTGAAATCCTCCTCTCCCAATGTTGGTGGTGGCAAAAAAACAGCGGCTCGCACTTATGTGAACTCTCAGATGGACCTCTGGCAAGAGCACATCAGCAAGTTAGGCAAGTGAATTCCCTCGCCAGTAATAAATAAGGAGCAAAGGGAATGAAGATGGACATTCTGGCTGGATTCCAAGTGCAAAAACCTGCCTATCCACCTTCAAAATGATGCAAGATTGCAGTTTGTTTAATGTTCATCTTATGTGCTTAATTACCGATAGTGCTTGACTAATTATTTCTTGTTTTGTAGACTATTTAAACAGAGAAGGAAGGCAGCTACAGACTTTTGTATACTGAATGAGGATTTGTAACTCATTTTTGTAATCGCACGATTCCCAGAGGGCTTCATTACAAACACGAAAGAAAACAGGATGCTAAAAGCAGGTGACAGTCTAATTTCCACAGGTACGGGTTAAAGCAGCAGAGTGAAGTAATGGAAAATAAAATAAAAAATAGTCCTTAGATGTTTCCAACCATGTAAAGTGTTTTCATGTTAATAAGAGAGAAAACTGCAAATACAGCAAAGTCACCTCCGTTTGGTGCTGGCGTCTTTTCTGACGCCCAATTTGATCCAACATCTCTGCAAGATTATGAAATAAGCCACAGAATAGACCCTGGTTTTCTAACTCACAGAAACAAGTGTGTGGCGGGTTGCATATGGCACCATGAACTTGGGTCATCCTCTCTATTTTCACCCTTTTACTGTATCAACATTTTCATATATATCCTTGGTCTGCTGAAACCATTGGACAAGATTTCCAAATGTTTGGGAAAAAATAAAAGGCTTAGCTAAATAATAATACAAGAGACCCTAGAGATTCCAGGCTGTTAGAAACCACTTATAGGAATGCCATGACAGTGTTGCCTCTTGAACAGAAACTGGGTTTAGTGGTCATGTGATCCATCATTATTATTATTATTAATTTTTTTTTTTTTTGAGAGTGGACCCAATGTTCAGGATGGTATTGATGTTCAAGGATGTGGGGGAGATTCTGAAATACTATGAGCCATAACCTGCCCTTAAAGCATCAAGACACTATAGTTGGGAATTTGAAATAAGACAGATGAAAGAAGAGCATCACCACCACAGTGGCTGCCATCACCACAGGCCCCTGCCCCCCTGAGCACATACTCACTGTGTCTCAAACTGAGGTCAAACTTCACATATCCCCCCATCGTTGTAGCAACCTGCCAGGCAAGTGCTATGGGTCCTTTTCCGGGATAAGGACACTGAGCTCTACATCCTTGAAGGCCATGCTCTTTGCATTCAACCTGCTTGATTTCCCTCCCTGGGTTTTCCTGCCTCAACAAATCCTTAGGATTATAGAAGTTGTTGCTGGTATATTTCTAGAAAGCAACTGCAGGAACATAGTTGGGTAAAAGCCAGAGTGCTGGGTATTGGAGGGAAGGGGAATATCGAGGCAACTAAGGAATAACATTGGTAACATTTACTGAACACTTACATGCACCAAGCAAGGTGCTACATCCTCCATAGGCATTATCCCAAGTCCTCATGGTGCCCTTATGTAATAGGTGTTAATAATAATCACAATAATAGCTACCATTTTAGCAAGCATGCCTCAGAGAATGAACTGAGCCCTTTAGATGCATTCTTCCATTTGACCCTCCTCCCAAACCTTAAAACATTGTTAAGGTTGCTATCACCCCCATTTAGTAGAGCAGTAAACTGAGGCTTAGAGAAGTTCATTCGCCCCAGAAGTTGTGAGAAGCTACTCAATGGCAGAGCCAGGGAATGAACCCAGTGGCATTCCTGCAAAGCACACACTTATCAGTGCCTTGCCAGACCACCACCCAGAAGGCCCTTCTATTCACGGCAACTCAAACAGGCTAAGTTGTCTGTCCACGGTCACAGAGCTAATGAGTTGTGGCTCAGGAGTCCCTTCCTCAGTCTGCCCTCCTAACATCATGCCACATCACCTCTTCAAATAAGGCAGCCACTCAAGAGTCAGGTGATGAGAACCAAAACCCTGGGGGATAGTTCTTGCACCAGCAGAAGGAATACTAAGATATCTAGGGAGGGCAGCTTCCCCTCTGTAGACAGAAACAAATGACAGTGGGTCTTCCGGAGCCTTGTGGAGCACAAGGAATAGCACGGAGGACGTGGGGAGATGGAGCGGAGAAGGGAGTTGGGGAAATTGGAGGGGGAGACGAACCATGAGAGACTGTGGACTCTGAGAAACAAGCTGAGGGTTTTGGAGGGGAGGTGGGTAGGGGGTTGGGTGAGCCTGGTGGTGGGCATTGTGGAGGGCACGGATTGCATGGAGCACTGGGTGTGGTGCATAAACACTGAAAAGAAATAAAATACAATAAAATGGGGGAAAAAATCCAATTTATTGGACATCTAAGAAGCAGACGAGAGGAATCTGGAATGGAACAAAACTGGTTTAAAATCCCCTCTCATCCAGTTGATTATCTTTGGGATCTTACGCAAGGCACTTAACATTTCTGCCCTGTTTTGCTAGCTGCAAAACACCTAACAAACCACCCGTGTTGCTGTGGTAGAGCGAGTTGGACGGTATCGACCCAGGGATCTCTCCGGACTCACTTATTCAACAAATATTTACTGACTGTCTGTCACGTGCTGAGCACCCTTCTAGGCCCAGTGAGCAAAACAGAAACATCTCATGAACTTACACTCTGGAGGGCAGGAGAATGAACGAAAACTCCCTATATCTGTATCTACATCTACATGATATACTAAGAACTCTAGAGCAGGGGAAGGGAAAGGGAGTGCAGAGGTCAGGAGGCAGGTTGCCATTTTAAAACAAGTGGTGAGGAAAGACTTCACTGAGGAAATGACTTTTGATCAAAGCCCTGAATCGAGAGAAACAGCCCATGGTCGTACATAAGACATTCCAGGCAGAGGGAACTGCAGAAGCAAAGCCCCAGAGACAGCAGCACACTTGGTACATTTGAGGAATGGCTAAAGAAGGATGAGAGAAAAGAAGATGGAGACAAGTCAGAGAGAGCAGGCCGGCAGGCGAGAGGGAGGAGGCAAACAGAGAGAGAAGGTGGGCAGGGCAGACATCAAGGCTCCTGTATCCTGTTGTGAAGACTTTGTCTTTTAATTGGCTTGAAATGGGATATAATGAACAAAATCCTAGATGGATAAAGTAGGACTAACTTCTCTGGCTTCCTCCCTCATGTGGGTAAATCAGAAGATGAAGGAAATGTCCAAATGCAAGACCTTCTGTATTACTGATCTGAGCTCATGACTTAGTCGTGACCTGGGAGGGCTTTTAAGGCAAAGTATTTGTTTCTAGAAGAGGTATTTAAATGTCCTGGGGCTCTTCGAACCATCAGAAATAGGAACCACTTAAGTTAACAGGCAAAGTAATAAGACTATACAGAGGAAACTCACATTTTCATACTTTATGCCTTAATTTCAAGTAGCGTTACAAGATTTCCTGTAGGAATTCAGAGTGTTATCTTATTTTATGCCCCAAACTAGAAAGAGCATTCCACTGGGTTTGCCAAGCTGTTAAGATGAAAATATCTGTTTGAGCACAGCATAATAGATGAGGTGTTTAAGGCATTTTCCTTTAGATTTTTGGTTAATCTTCTTTTAGTTAATTTTCTGAGATAAAATCCAGTTATAAATAACCTGAGGGTACCCTAACTGGGCTGTTCTGAGAATGGCAAATCTTTAATAGCCAGAACTTCTGCCTTTTAGAGATCTCTTGGGGGAAGGGGTTCTTTGAAAATTATCCAAAGCAAAGTAAGTCGAAAGCATTAACAAATTAAAGAGTGGGAGAGAAAGAAGAAAAAGGTGAATGTGAAAACTTCTTTGACGTTCACAAGACGGCAGGTCTTACCCTTGAAAATCCTTTTATTATTTTTTTTCATAAAGAGTCAAACATTCAAAATCTATTTGTTGATTACAACAGAGAATTGGTGAGTTTCTGTCACAGCAGGGTAAGGGGAAATGTGCCCTTTTTACAAAAGGACACAAACACATGAGGGAGAGAGAGCGACCACAAATAGCCATTCTTTAGACAGGGTACAAAGGGTATCACCTTAAAGGAAGTTTTAGAAGTGCCTTTAAAGATAGCTGGTGGAAGAAGGGAGAGGGGAAAAAAGAAACAGAGCCTTAAGTGTTCTACGTTATTACAATGTAAACCAAGATTTGTAAGAGGATTATAAGGTAGGATGCGCAAGGAAGTCATGTAAACTAGTTGAAATATGAACACTTCCTCAGCACAGAAGAGGGTACATTGGCTGCCATCCATCTGGAGTGTATATATTATCATGGAGTCTGTTTATAAAAATAAGAGAGGGTGGGAGGCCCAAAGTGAGCATAACTCAAAACAAAACCGATCTGTAGGACCAGATAAGACAGCATGATTATTCCCAGGTACTCACAGGCTAGAGAGTACCAGGGGAAAGAACTGAAACAAGTTTCTACAAAGCAGTAAGAGGGTGGGAGAATCTTTAAAAAAAAAAAAAATGAGTAAGATGCCCTAGAAACCTGTAAGTCAATAACCCTGTCCCCAATTGCAGGATTATCCAGGACATGCAGAGCCTGCGCTGACAAGCAGACGGAGCGGGTATACAGAGCTGTAATCGAGCAGGAAATTGCCACTGTGGCTTAGGAAACCCAGGTCTTGCTTATGGGTTTGCCTGCATCATCCTAAGCTTCTGTAAAAGGTGGCCGGTGAAATGTACCGGGATTCTTAGGATACTCACCTTGAGATAAGGAATATGAAGAGTCAGGAAGATGGGCAAGGTGAATTCTATATAGTCAGGAAAGAGATAGGGGGGAAAAAAAAGATGAAATAGTAACCACAAACACCCTCTCCCCTTAATGTAAAGCCTGTCAAATTGAGTTGGTATTTCTTTTTAATCTCAGCCAGGCAGATCTGACACTTGAAAATTAGAGAAATACTAATTTGGAATAGACACCGGGAGACTCTCTTATACTGGGAGAGTAATACACGGAGAGAACGGCTTACAAAGCAAGACTGCTGTCACTGAGACCAGCACGCTGAGGCCTCTAACAGAAACCTACTACCTGATTTACTAGCAGCAGTGGAGCCCTCAGAAAGTGGTGAACACAGAGCAATGAAATTAGCTGCCTCTTCCTCCAGAGGGTCTCCTTAGCTGCTTAGTATCATGCAATCTCCCACCAGCCCTGGATTCCAGCTAGAGAAGTGAACAGTGGTCCAGTACCCTTTTCAGAGCCCACTGAGTCTGCTGGGTAGGAAGACAGCATATCTGAGCCATCTCACTGGAAATTAATAATGTCCTGAGAGGTGTGGGGCAGGGGGAGACTCCTTTAAGAGGTCAAATCTTGAAAGGCTTTCATGGAACGGAAAGCCACTGGTGTAAAATACATGGTTCAAATGCCTTTTTTTTTTTTTTTTAATGGTTCGATCTACATGCTTAAACAGGGTTCTTGGCCTAACTGAGGTGTCTAAGGGATCACTGACCAGGCCCTTTAGGGAGGTCCAGTGGAAATCACTTTTCGTCTTGAGACTTGACTAAAGGCACATCCATGTAGAAGACCTGCCTAGAAGGGGATGCTTGGAATGGTTGAGCAGATGTTTTGTTATCCCCCAATTACCTTTCTGAATTACTACATTTAGTGGCAGGGGAGGGAGAAGAAAAATTATTTTGCATCCAGAGACACTGAAGACATTTCAAATCTTCTCTGCTAGCCACTGCTAACACGTAGCGGTCACTTGCCATCGGAACCTAAGTGGAAAGCATGCAGACGCCTTCTGCCATTAGTAACGTCGAGTTTCCCCACAAGCCAGGTACAACTGCAGGCTCTGCTCCGGCCCAGAGAGCTTCCATGATGTGCTGGAAGTGACCCAGTCGGGGCCCAGCAGAACCAGGACGGCAATGCAGAAGACTGAGACTCTAGGGCCTTAGCAAATGCCGTTCTTTCTGTCTGGTCTGCCTTACTCAGCCGCCTGCTCTCCCCAGGTCATGTCTGTTCAGGCTTCGGCTGTCCATCCAGGTGCCTCATCCAAGCCCCCTTTCCTGACAGGCCTCCTTCCTTATGACCTCACGGAGTCTTCTTGCTTTTTGAACACTTAGAATGCTCACGGTGTGGGTAGTGGCACCAGAACGCAGGTTCGAGAGAGACTGGGACCTTCTATGTGATTGCCCCGCCGGATACATTCCCACTGCCTAACCACAGGGCCTGGCAAAGGCAGAGAGCCCTCCCAACATCCTAATGAGTGGATAGCTCCCAAAAGCCAAGTTTTTGTAATTGGCTGAACAACATATGTTCTTATCACTTCGGCTAGATAGTAAATATTTGTGCCACTATTAAAAAAAAAATCCATGTAAGGATATAGTAAATTTGAAGGGTGATGACCATAGCTCTGATAATGAGAGCTCTTCCCTTCTCGATCCAAGTAAGGAGCCACAGGTCAGTAACTAATGGTATTCAAATCATTTTACCTGCAAAAACAGCTTTTGAAATCTTTTCTTAAAAAAATGGAAGTATTATATACATGCAGGAGAGTACACATATAATAAGTGCATATCTCCAATTTTTCACAAACTGAATATACCCCAATGTAGCTAAGACTCTGTTCAAGAGACAGAGGAAGACCAGCACGTGAGCCTGTGGTAAATGACGATGCTTTTGTAACAACCAGCATCGTGGCTTTGGAGGATGAAGAATGAGGAGCTCAGACAGTATGTCTGTAGCCTCCAACGTTGGCTCCAAGCAAATGAGATGTAAGAGAATGAGAAAAAGAAAATGGGAAAAATGGGAACTTACTGAATTCCTGCCGTGAGCTCCACGATATTTTCATTAATACTTATTTTCACACACAAACCAGACACAAACACGGAAATTGGGGTTCAGAAAGGTTAAAGCACTTGCTCAAGGCCACAGACACCGGGTCTATGTGACATCACAATCTTGTGATTCCTGCTTTAGCTTCCTGTCTCACCTTTAAACAACTTCCTTCACTATCGAACTTCACCTTTAAGCCCCTTCTTGAAAGGGGGGGTGGGGATGGGGGGCTATGTTCATAATGACAACACTGCTAAGAGCATTTTGCTTTAATGATACGATGGCTGAGGGTTTGCCTGGGAGCAGGCATTTTCCCTCCATGATTTCATTGTCCCCACTTCATGTACGAGGAGACTGAGACTTGGAGAAATTAAACACTGAGGCAATTTTGCCAAGCTCTTACCACGCATGGTGACAGAGCTGGGGTTCCAACAATGGCAGCCTGACCCTGGGGGCTGCCCTGTGACCATGATGGGCAGAGAGTGTGCCCTGTTTTCCATTTTAAATCTTCACCGCGGGGGGGACATGCAATAGAGCGTCCTGGAGCACAGAGGCTGGTGGGAAGGGTCAACAGAGATGACTCTTTCTTGCCAGTTGGCCTTTGAAGAACAGCATTCTGGGACAAGGCTGCCAGGCCACTGCCAGGGTCTCTGTTTCTGCAGGATGTGACTGGAAAGAGACAGGCCGAGGGGCCTGAAAGCACGGACCCGGGCAGCCGGGAAAGAGCCACTTCTCTGGAGCTGCCTCCTGATCTGTTTCCTGGTCCCCCTCAATTCGAGTTCAGGTGGGACTGTCACCACAGGTAAAGTCATCCATGGGTGAACTGGTTCCTTCAAGGCGGGTGTCACCCGTGGCTTACAGGACTCACTGCAGACTACCCAGCTGCGGAAGCCTCAGAATCTGCAGCGGACAAAGCCTTGAGCTTAACCGAAGCCTGGCCCCAAGTGCTTAGTTGCCCCCTGGTGCTTCAGGAACGTCTCTCGGCCGTCCTCCCGCACCCAGCCTCAGGCTCATCCGCCCCCTCCTCCTGCTGCGGCGGCAAGGTCATTCAGGAAGTTCAGCGGTGCATACAGGTTGCGAGAACAAGGACAAAGACACTGGGGAAGAGATCCCCTTCTCTCTTCCTGTCTCATGATGGCAGCTGCGTTATTATTCCTGGCTGCCTCATTGAAAAAAAGAAAAAAAAAAAAGCCCCTGGAATGTTGGAAATGATCACATGCATTGTAGAAATGTCATTTGTTCATTCATTCAGTATTTGACAAATATTTACCGAGTTGCTTCTTTGTGCAGTTGGAGGTAATGCTTTTAATTGTTCTACCTCAAAACTAGTTTCCCTGAAGAATGAACCATAGCTAGGAGTCTATGGGACCCTGGCTAAGGGGACACTGGAGACTTGTGAGGTTACATTTAGGCAGAATCCAGCAGACAGTTTCAGATGTAAAAGCACCGAATAGGCTGGTGGGATGAAGAGGTAAGAGGAAGGAACATTAAATATTTAAAAGATCAGATTTCTGTTTGAAGCTCAAAGAAAAACGAATACTGAATCACAAGTCGGGACCTACCATGTCTGTTCTGGCCTCCATCATGATGGTAAGTCATGCAAGCTTGACCTCAGTATTGCTACTGGTAAAATGGGAAGGTCAAAGGAAATGTCCTCCAATGGGCTCCTACGACTCTAAAATTTGAAAAGCTTATGATTGTGAATTTTAGATAGCTTTCTTCATAGGTGAAGCTACACGTTTTCACATACAGAAATATCTATCCCTTTAACTAAAAAATGTTTTTAAGAACAAAACTGCTGTTATACATATAGAATATGGGCTTTTTCACATGAGACACTGGTTTCTGAAATACTGAGAAAATTATTTTTATTTTAAAATTAGTGAAATAGGTGCATTAAATGTATTAAAATCTATTGTTTCAAAAAATTAATATTCCTTTCAATGTACTTTTAATAAAATTAAAAATACAACTATTTAAAACTTCTTTTTTAGAAAAGCATATGATTCTTAGAATGGACAGAAATGATGCAATTTCATATAGTCAAATAGAAACGGGGTCATTGTCATCAAACAAAATAGAAATGAGAGTCCTGGATGCATAGAGAGAGAATCTTGAGGAAGCCTATCACCTGACGCCCAGAAAGCCTCTGGCTTAAGAGAAGTCCCGGGATCTCCCCTCCCTGTTGGATGCTAAAGCCAGGCCCTGTAAACACAGAGACCTGGTCTCACATACGGATGGGTGACAGACACTTTGGTCAATGATTACTATGTTGTTGACATAGTAAGTCCCCTGGAGGACTGGACAACAGATCTGTCCAGGACACTTTGATCTGTGTCACTCAGCTTGTAAAACCTTAAGCCCACATAAACACAGAATCCTATGATGGCAATGTCAATGGCAAACACCATGTTCTCCAAAATTGGTGGCCCCTGACTTATTTGGACAAGAGAGCCTGTAAGATGGAAATAAACAAACACATACAAACTCACTCTAAAGCAAAATGGCAAGTCTCTCCTCCACTGGCTTTTGGCTCTGCTAAGAGTCTGTCTTGGGGCAATTCCTACTGCTGTTCAGGGAGTAAGAATTTACAACTGAGCAGCACACATTCATCTAAACCAGGGTAGGTGATGCACTGAAAATAGGCTACCACCTCCCACATCCCCATAGATATAGCAGAATCTGTAATCTGTAATGACATCCTTTCCCAAAGAGCGCATGTGCTGCTTCAAAATCCCTTTCAACACACCACTTTAACTGGCCATGTAAATGGACCAGACTTGAGTCATGAAATGAATCTGACTTTGCCTCCTTGATCTAAATTGTTACTGGGTAAGATGGGAGGGAAGTGTGTGCATGCTTCACGGGTATGTAGAGACTAGTGTTTGATGACTATAGTCCATGCAATTGTCAGACAAGGATGTAACCTGTGAAAAACCATTGACAGTATGAAGACATGTGGCACGGATGTTTGGGTGAACGGGCGCAACGGGGGGCTACTGAAGATTGTCAAAACCAGCCCCTGGTCTCTCCTGGAGATCCTTCCAACCCTAGAGTACCTTCACCTCAAACAGGGCGCTGGGGTGGAGCTCTGTTGTGACTGGCTTTTTCAAGACCAAGAAGGCTGTAGTCCACAGGACCTCTGGGGTCCATGGGATCTTAATAAGACAGAGGATGGTTGACTAAAATCTCTATATAATTTTAAAGATCTATACTGACACATAGATAATTATCGTCAAAACTCATGTAAGGAAATAAAAATGTTTATAGTGACTCTGAGTGATAGGATTATGGGTCATTTTTATTTTCTTCCTTGGAAAAATTGGTTTTGTTTTCTTGACTTTTTAGAAATCATTTTGTGTGTGTCCGTGTGTGAGATTTGTTTTACCAGAAAAGCACATTTCTTGGAGATGCAAACATATACTAAAAAAGAATGAGAGAACCAGGTTATATACATGCTAGAGTGGTCATCACGGTTTCCTCCCTGCCCCAACAGACTCCTAATGGTATGAGGTCTAATGGGATGAGGGAACGGGATGTCAAAATTTGGGGTCTATGCAGTGCGCAGTGAATGTCTGCACGTGCATCCTTTCTCAGCTGTCATTCATTCCAACCCTCCTCCTCCTCCTCTTCAATCTCAAGAGTCAGTCCTGCTCAACCGGACACAGGAGCAGAATTTGGCCCATTAAATACATTTAGTGAAAATCTTCCTACATCCCTCTTGCTATTGGCTCAGAGAGCTGGCTCAGTGGTCCTAGGGTTCATTTTTTTAATGACTTTACTGAAGCATAATCTTCACACCATACAATTTAACCATCTGTGAGTGGTTCGATGATTTTTTAGTAAATTTGTATAGCCCTGCGACCATCACCACAGTATAATCTTAGAATATTTTCATCAACCCCAAAAGGTGAATTTCAAGTTCAAAAGCCCATTCTCAGTCATTCCTCCCACTCATTCCCAGCTCTGCTTTTTTATCTCTGTAGTCTGACCTTTTCTTGAAATTCTGTATAAATATCATACAGTATGTGGTCTTTGGGACTAGCTTCTTTCACTGAGATAATGATTTTGAGGTTCAGCCATGTTATTAAATGTATCAGTAATTAGTTCCTTTTTATGACTGAAGAGCCTCCTGGTAGAGCCACACGTGTTCATCCATCCACCACGCAATGGGCATTAGGGTTGTTTCCACGTTCAGCTATCTGCACAACACTGCTATGAACACTGACGTACAAGCCTTCGTGTGGACATAGGTTTCCATTTGTTTGGGGTGAATTATTAGGAGTGAACAGCCAAGTCATATTATGTGTGACACTTAACTTCTTAAAAAAACTGGAAAGCACTTATCCAAAGTGGCTGTGCCATGTTCCATTCCCACTAACAGAGGGTGAGAGCTCCAGTTCGTCTGCCCCATGCAATTCTGGGTCTAGTCTTCCTGCCAATTAGGGCCATCCTAGTGGGCGTGTAGCGGCCGGGACCTCATTTGACAATAGCAATAAAGAAATGAGAAAGGACCCCAGATTAGTAATTTGAGAAACTTGTTTCTACAACTATTCGTTCATAGTCTTCCAGGGTTAAACTTTAAGTAATTCATTTCAGTTCTCTGAGTCTCAGTTTCTCTATCTTTAAATTGGAAGCCATAATACCTACAGATTATAAAGAGTCACTGAGACAATATGTGTAAGGACTGTACTGAACCTCCCATTAATTTCTAGAACAAAGAATGTATCAATGAATATGAAAATACTTGGTGTTTTCTTTTTTTTTTTAATCAAGCAAAGATGTCCACTCAGTTTTTCTTGTACTTAAAGTTCTTGTTTTATCCCCTCTGGGCAGTATACAAGGAAGACGGTTTGCAATTTTCTTTGTTTCACCCTCTCCATGTTTCTTGACACTGACCCTTTTTATCACTAAGCATTCTGAGTGAGCCAAGTATACAAGGGACGGGGCCAGTCTTTGGTCGTGAACATTTACTCAAGCCCTCTTCCTTGCCGAGCGGAAAGTCAAGAGGGCTACATCCAGGCCGCAGTAGGAGCCTTTACGACACAGCACAAATCTGAAAGCTTTTGGCTATCCATTTGTACAGCCCATGGCCAGAGGACAGACTGGAATCTTTACACCAAAGAAAGACTTAGCTTAGCCTCTAAGGACGGTCATGTGCTGACCTTACTATTTGAAGAAAAACATGAACTGCCATGATTTGGATATGATCCTACCTTGAGGTACAGTACAGACTGCTCGTACTTCCCGGGACAGCTCTTGGCTGGGAACAGTGTATCCCTGGTTGACTGCCAATGCCCTTGATCTGCATGATCTGCCATTTTCTCAGGAAAATAATGCTAACTTGCAAGCCAGGGCAACAAAAACACCGCCAGGAGCCGACCAGCTCACAAGGGATGCACGGGTAGCTTGGTGGCCCTGAACACTTAAGTGATTTTGTTCTCCTTCCAATTTCCTGTGGTACATTAACTTTTATTGATGGCTCATAGCTTCAGCAACTGGTCTTGATTTTACTAAACTGAAGGACAGAGAAACAAGAGGCACCCACACAGCTGACGTGCAAGAAAAAAAATAGCATGGAACGTCTTGATTAGACTTTTCTTTTCTTTTTTTTCCCCCTTGCTACAGTTTTCCTTTAATGAGAGAGTCACAATCATCGCAGGTTAATCGTGTCTCAGCTCCCCGCAAAAGGAGGGGGCTGAAATGACCATTAACAAATCTGCCCGTGGCTCCCTCCAGCAGACTCCTGAAGGCACACCAGGGCACTGGTCAAAGTGCAGGCTGTGACTTCCGTGACAGCTCTGAAGACGGAGAGAACGATGCTTGCGTGTTTTCATCATACACGTATTAAACAAAAGTTTGGCCAGGAGATAGATGGAAAAATCTCTGTTGTGGAAGATGGAGAGGCCAATTTTATCATTGCTTCAAGGAGCCTAACACTTCCAACTAGAATCCGTATCTTGGAGCAAGCTGGTGTGGTTTTGACTCCTGGAAGCTTCAAATGGAATAACTGTGTTTTCCTTTCTCCGTGGCATGTTATCAGCTTCAGCTTCAAAAAAAAAAAATAGTAAAAACACAATAATTGTACATAGGATTTGGTGAGTGCCTGTTAAAGGCCACGCACAGTTCTTTGCACCTTACGTATGTATCTTGCTTCAATTCATCCATATGGCAATCTTAAGAAGCACACATTCGTACTGCCATTTCCTAGCAAAGCAAACTGAGGTTCCGAAGGCAACTGCAAATGGTCAAAATCTTCAGCCAGAAAGAGGAAGAGTCAAAATTTGAATCAAAGTCAAGGGATAAAACTAACTGCATCCTATATCCAAATCCAAAGTCAAGGGATAAAACTAACTATATCCTATATCCAACTATATCCACCCTATATCCAACTAAACACTTCCATCCGAATACGTACACAAGCCACACCACTTCACAATGTATGGGGTTGATTTTAACATATGAAAATGCTAGTTTTACAAAACATCGTTTGAGAGAAATACCAACACAACTCTGTTTTTATTCAGCCAAGATTCCTGATCATCTAGTATGTGTCAGACTCTGTGTTATTAACTCATCCTACTTGGGGAAGCTCAGAGCTGTGCCTATAGGACCTCAGTAACCACAGCCTGAGTCAATGTTCTGCAGGCTGTGTCCAGCCTTATTTAAAACACACGCACACGCACACGCACACACACACCCCCCAACACATCCTCCAGGTCATGATACTCATTCGGACACTGTGATGTTCAGAGGTCTACAGCGATGACATGAAAGTGACCTCATGCCGCCACAGGAATGGGGAGGTCCAGGAACAGGTGTTGTGACAAAGACGTCACAGGGTGTTGCTGGTTCTGTTCTTTCCAAGTCAAGATCAAATTAGTATTCTCCTTCTATTTTTATCCTGAGGTCCTAAGGGGTGTGATGACTTCTGTTCGTTAAGTGAAAAGGTTCTATTTTGTACCATCTGCGAATACACTACATCAAAAATTAGTATGAGGGTTCTCTGATAAGCTAAACAGAATTATCATATGACCTGGCAACTCTATTCCTAAGTATATATCCAAAAGAACTGAAAACAGGTGTTCGAGTAAAAACTTGCACAAAAATGATAGTCAAAGGGTAAAAACAGCACACATGCCCATTGACAGATGAATGGATAAACAAATTGTTTGGAATATTATGCAGCCTTAAAGAAACGAGGTACTGAAAAATGCAAGGGTGTCGAAAACAATAAGCTGAGTGAAAGAACCAGGTATGACAAGCCACATATTGGAGAACACTTGTAGGAGATAGACATATCTTTTGGAGGGCCACCATTCCACCCCTTAGAACCGCTAACTAAATCTGTGATTATTTATGGAGCAAAAGGAAATGAACAGCAACCATTTGTTCATTCGTTTATTGGCTGGTTTAATAGACACTGCTATGTCGAGGCACTGTGCTTGGCTCCAGGGACAAGGAGCCAATAAAGCCAACTTAACCTCTTCCTGAGTAGAGCTTGTAGTCAGGATATTTGCTTGCAGGCGCTCCTCACAAAAGGCAGCCACCAAGTTCAAAGTTCCCTAGGACAGACAATAGCTTCAAGCAGCAATACTAAATCATCAGCGGCCAGTGGGCCCTTAGAGAATCTGATGAAAGACAGGGATCTTTTCTCCGAAAAGTGCAAACAGAATATAATGTTGCATATTATTTCAGAGGATTCTAGGACATGCAGGGCCCTTCTTCAAGGTCTATGGCTAAAAATACTTGGCTTAGAGATTCTTGAGATGCCTCTTTGATAAAGAAACCTAACAAGGAGAATATGCACTTGGGAGTACCCACGCATTACTTCCAAATAAATCTTACTCAACATCATCACTGAGACGGTGGCTAATCTTATTTGTCAACTTGACTAGAGCACAGGGGGCCTGGTATTTGGTTAAGCATTATTTCCCCATATGTGTGTGAGGTGCTTCTGGTTGACATTAACATTTAAATCCATCCACTGAGTTAAGAAGATTACCCCCCCCACCCCCCACAGTGCGGGTGGGCCTCATCCAATCTGTTGAAGGCTGGAATAGAATAAAAGGTGGAGGAAGGAGAATATTGTTCTCTCCACTTTGTTGTCTTTGAACTGGGGTATCTATCTTTTCCCACCCTCAGACTCAAACTTGGACCTGAACTTCTAAGACTGGCTCTCTTGCCTTTTAGGCCTTCAGACTTGGACTGGAACTATACCATTGGGTCTCCTGGGTCTGGACATCTATCTTGGCCTTCATAATTGTGTGACCTAATTTCTAGTAATTATCGTTATTATATATGTATGTATGTGTGTGGGACGTGTATGTATGGTGTAATGTGTGTGTACACATGCACTATGGGTTCTGTTTCTCTGGGGGAACCTTGACTAACACACTGACAAATACCAACAAAAGCCAAATTGTTGTTAAAACATTAGTCCCACAAAGCAATTTTAGCTTTGTGCTAGGTGTTACAGCCTTGACTAGAAAACATGGAAATGTGGAAACATGGTGCATTTCATTTCTTCTCTTCTTTCTTTTTTCAGCAATTTCCAGATTTTTTTAAGGACAGCAAGGATTCAACCAGGTCTTGGAAAACCAAAGAAAAAAAACAAAAGACAAAACAAAACAAAAAACCCAGACCCTGATTCAAACAACAGTTTAAAAAAAAAAAAAAAAGAAGTACCATTTATAGTATTTAGGGGACAATTGGAAATAGGAACCTTCAGAGGACATTTAATCATATTAAAAATTTGCATTATTTTGGGGGTATGATAATGACATTGTATATGTGTATGTACCTGTCTATCTTGGGAGAGCTCTTATTTTATAGTGAGTCATAATAAAATATCTACACATACAAAAATGTAATGGCTTTGATTTGCTTCTGTGAAACACTGGACATGGGGAAGTGGCCGTGGGTGGAGGTAAAACAAGACTGGCCACATGAGATAGTTACTGAAGCCGGGTGATGGGGCGATTGGGGCTAATGATACGCCGTCACCTACTGTAAATGTTTTTACCTTTTCAGAAGTAGATAAGTAAGTGGATGGCAGGAGCCAAAAATAATTCTTAACATAAGACAAGCAAATTAATAGAGATGGGTATAGAGATAATTAGAAGATAGATAAAGCCTGGCGGAAAAATCTTCCCTAAACACTCCAGGATGGGTCATGTAAGTGCCTCATTTTGCAGGTTTCCAGACATTTCTCACAAATGGATGTCCACATATCTGACAGTGCGGCAGAGAACTAACGAATACATATATGGTAGCACTGACAGGAAGAACATTTCTTTTTAGCCTGCGTCATTACCTGAAATTATATGAAATATTGATGCTTTGTTTATTGCTTATCTTCCCCGTGATAACGTAAGCACTACAGGGTTAGGCATTTTTCCTTTTTAGCTGTGTCTTTACCTTTTAGAACAATGCCTGGCACATCATAGGGGTTCCATTTTGGTTTTTGTTTGTTTGTTTCCTTTTTTGAGTGCCAGACAATTTGTGTAAATGAGTGAATGAAGTCTAGCCAAGTCATGGGGACCTCGCTGACTGCCCGTTATCCCTTAGGTCTTAAGCAAAACGTGGAAGTAGTGTGCCCGGAACAGAAACTGTACAAATGAAGGGTCCAAAGTGTGGGAGTTCCTCAATTCCTTTCACAAAATGAGACTGCCATTCATTCACTGCATTCAATGAATGAGTGGGAAAAAAATTTACTGAGCACATACTATGGCGGCGTGGCCACACAGTATATAAATAGTGTCACAGAAATAACAGCATAAGAGGAATATACATTTGACGATAATCTCCCTAATAATGAAGTTTACATTTCAGGCCATGAGGATGGAGTAAGGTGGGGCTACTGCAGAGCCCACAGTTCCGGCCAAGGATTTATGTATTTGGCAATAATGCTAATACATGGCTGAAAATTGATTACAATTTTTTTTTGAGAATTAACTGAAAAGTTTACGTGTGGAAATGCTATTTATCTAAGCCATTGTGCTGTCTGCTACAGCTGTCAGGATATGTCACCAAATTCATCAAGTTTGTTATGATTTCTCATTCACGCGAGAGAAAAATGTGTTTACTTGGAGGCCACCAGTTTATAAGAAAGTGAAAACAGGGGGCGCCTGGGTGGCTCAGTGGGTTAAAGCCTCTGCCTTCGGCCCAGGTCATGATCCCAGGGTCCTGGGATCAAGCCCCACATCCGGCTGTCTGCTCCGCAGGGAGCCTGCTTCCTCTTCTCTCTCTCTCTGCCTGCCTCTCTGCCTACTTGTGATCTTTGTCTGTCAAATAAATAAATAAATAAAATCTTAAAAAAAAAAAAAAAGTGAAAACAGGAGACGTAATGTTGTCTTTAAAAAGCAAGAAGGAGGGGCGCCTGGGTGGCTCAGTGGGTTAAAGCCTCTGCCTTTGGCTCAGGTCATGATCCCAGGATCCTGGGATCGAGTCCTGCATCTGGCTCTCTGTTTAGCAGGGAGCCTGCTTCCTCCTCTTTCTCTCTCTGCCTGCCTCTCTGCCTACTTGTGATCTCTCTCTGTCAAATAAATAAATAAAATCTTTAAAAAGCAAGAAGGAAACATTCAATGGGAGATCACATTAAATTGTTCCCATACTGGTTTTGCTCCTTTGGAAATAACTCTCAATGTCTATCCTTTGAAAAGAACTATCAATAACTATCAAGATTTATTTGCCAGCTGTTATATCCTCCGACACGGGAGACTATGGACACATTTGTGAAGATGATATAATTCCCTCCTTCTTCCGAGTCAGTCACAGAGGATCGTGAGTTTTAATGACTGACACATAAAATGTTGAACGCTAAGGTAATTTCCGTAAAACCAAATCTATAGCGACAGAAAGGATTTGAAGTTTTACCAACAGCAACTGGCCCTCTGGAATGGGTCCTAATGATAAAAACTGAGCTTTAACACATTCCAGTTTTAATTAATTTTTAATACAAAAAAAAAAAAAAAAAAAGCTTTCCTTTCCACCACAAGACCCACTTCTTCCTGGTGAGATTCCCAAAGGGATGCCCGCTCTTTTCTGGAAGGCATCGCTCTTCTAATTAATTAGAAATTGTGGGGGGTGGGGAAGGGGGGCAGGGGTGGAAACCAGCAGGGGGTGAGAGAATCAAATTCATTCCTGCCTTCTCCACTTCCCTTCTCCCCACCCTCAGCCCCAGCTCTCTCTTTGGAGACAGACAATTGAAATCAGTCGAATGGATTCCAGGCCAGGTCATCCTGCTTCTCTGCAAGGCTGGCCTGGTTTCTGTGTCTCAGATTGGGACTCGTTGTGGGGTCCTGCCTCCCAGGGCCACCTCATCAGTGATATCTGTGCAAGTTAGCTCTTTTGCCCATTTTTCTAATCTCAAAAACAGAACATACTGATGGCTAGAAACATTCAAACGTGACAGGATGACATAAAGAAAAAAAAAAAAAGAAGAAGAAGAAGAAAATTAAGTTCCCTCTTCTACAAAACCTTCCCATAGCTCATGCTTCCTGTTAAAGAGCTGTCACTACTAACAGTTAATGCCTATCGTTACAATCTCAGATCACATGATAAGCATATGCAAATATACACAAATATAAACATTCAGATACATGCATAGCTTTCTTAAAAAAAAAAAAAAAAAGGAAAGAAAACTATCTAATAATACATGTATTGTCCTGAATTTGCTTCTTCTCACTCAGCGTTGTATCACGGGCAGCCATTAAGTGTGTGTGTGTTTGTGTGTGTGTGTGCATGCCTGTGTGTATTCCATAACATGTATATTTAGATCTATCTCTTTAATATCCATCTCTCTCTTTCTCTCTCTCTCTTTGTATATAGTACTTAAAACTTTGGAACAACTCTAACTCAATTAAAAATTACTCTATTAATAGGAATTCAGAATCCACAGGTTAAACGAATAAATAAACAAATGTGTGTGTGTGTATATATATATATATATATGTGTATATTTACATATTCATATACACATATAATGTTAAATATATCATTGATTATTCTAATTGGGACACCTTGCACATTTATTCAAGTATCTGTATTTTCTGATTCAGAATGGAATTGCTCGGACAAAAGGCTTAATTTTTATTGAAACTGCCCACTTACTGTCCAAAAATGACCAAAACTGACTTATGCTCCTTTTAATAGTGCATGTTCTCTTTCCCTGTTAAAGAAAACTTTTTAGGAAGTCTATTTATGTGCATGAGTCAAGGTTTTATTGTAATTTTGCTACAAGGGAAAAGGACTCTAGCAAATCAATTCAGAGATTCACTCCTGGTGGAGACATTTTATAGAAAAATGGAGCGATAAGATAGTCAACGTTAGGCTAGATACAAAAAGAAAAGAACATTTGGTTTAAGGTCGCTAGACTCTTGACTCACAGCTGGCTAGATGGGCACTGATTTTTCAGAACAGGCCTTAATCCCATTAAAGTTTATCAGAAAATTGCTTAAGCAATTTATCGGGAATGAGGCTGTGAATTACATCATGCAAAAAGGTTCTATTCCAGACCAGATTTGGGACCACTTTTCTTTTTTATAGCCTTTTATACTCTACACACTCACCAATATGGGAAGTTACCTGTCTTCTTAACTCCTGCCAATGTCGTGGTACAAAATGGTATCTCATTGTTTAATTCCCATTTCCATGAATTAAAAATAAAGTGCAGTCTTTTTTCATGCTTGTCAATTTTCTTCAGTGAGTTTCCTGTTCATTGACTTTGCCCATTTTTCTATTGGGAGCGTCACATTTTTCTTTTTAATTCGCAAAATCTCTTTGCATATTTGGGCTAAGTTATTTAAGTATGTATGTGCATGTGCGTGTGTACACATAAATATGTGTGTATATGTACATTTTTTTATCCTGCTCTATATGATAAGATACTAAATTTTAAAAAAAAGAGATCACTGAATTATATGCTAGTTTCCCATAGTACGTGGAAGAGATTTATTCAATTTCTGCTTCAATATAAAGTCACTAATATCCTACTTCAAAGTCTTCAGTGCCCTTCTGGTATAAACAAAGTTCAGGCCTGTTGCAGGGCTTTTGCCCTGCGGTCCTTGCCCAAGTCCCTAACATTATCCTTGACCACTCAGTTCTGGCCCTGAGAGCCCCAACGACAGTATTTCTTGTGGTCCAGAAAGACTGCTTCATCTGTGCACCTCGCACACTTGATCCCTCAACAAGAACATCTTCCCCGGATACTCTCTCCTGAGTAAACTCCTATTTGTCTTCCCTCTTCCGAAGAACATTTCCTCATTACCCGCCTTGCCTTAGTGGGGGTAAATCAGTCACTCCTTCTTGGGTACCGTGTAAATGCACCAATTTCTTTGTGCAAACCTCTTTTTAATTTACTTGTTCCCAAACTGGCCTTCTGTAGAAGGCGTTGAGCTACGTCAGGGTAAAAGTAAGCTAAATTTCCCTAAGCCACCTGAGCCTAATACAGGGTCTGAGTGATCCAGGGTAGAAGCACGGTGAGTAACTGTTGAACAGAGAGAGACAGCCTCTCTCATCTACACATTCCAAAGGAAGGAGACGTAGGAGACGAGATAGTCGGTGCCCACTTTCCTCCCCCTTGCTTCCGCCAACAAACAAAAATACACTTCAATTCGAAAATGATTATGGCTCTATAGATTCGAAGCTGGGAGAGCGCAGGTTGCCTTCCCAGTTTTGCTGGCTCAGTTTCTAGAATCTGCACAGGAAGTGTTAACACAAACATCATTGAAGTGCTGGGGGAAATTTTATTGTCTGTCAGATTTACAAATTGGGATCGATCTACATGCCACCAGTTTCGCCAAAGTTTCTGCGAAGTGAACATAGCAAAAGACAGGTGCCTTTCAGATCACCTGTGATTAAACTCACTGCATTTATCTTCAAACAAAAGTGTTTTTTTTTTTTCCCTGCCCGCAACATATAATTTTAGTCAGCTAACACTAAATTAGACACCCACTCAGATTTATTATGATAAGAACATTCAGTAAGCTAATTTCAAGATGATGACTCCTATAAATTCTTATAATTTATTATTTAGTACTTTGGTTTTTAATCATTAAGTACGTGAAGACTTTGTAGGTCAAACCTGTATTAATGAAGACAGTAATCTATTTTTCAAACTCTGCTCCTCACCCACCTTTCAAATTGTAAATTAACAGAAATAGATTTAAACACACTTGTAAGAACAAAGGCAATAATTGGGGGTGGGGGACCATCACCCCCAATTTCCTAATCTTTCTAGGTAGACTGTCAATCACAGTGCTAACTTATTTAAGACACATCATGCTAAATCTTTAAATGAAATAATGGAGTCCAAATTTGAGAAGCCCTTAGCTCCCTAAGAAAATAAAACCCATAACCCACATTTAAAGTTTCATTAAAAAAACAAAGCTGTTCAAACATTGGCCAGTGCAATTTCATTAGGTGTTAATCTTAACCCAATGCAGCAATTTTTATTGCTTTTTTGGTGAAGTGTTACAGTTCTAGAGATACACAGACAAGAAGTAAAATATTAACTAAATAAATATTTTAGAAAGCTACTGATGTTATCTAAATGAGAGTCTTCTTTATCTCCCAAATTCATTGTCGAATTAGAACCTGTTTCATAATTTCAAGCATTCAGCGCTAAAAGACTTCAGGGCTATATTTTGCTGAACAAAGATATGCTTTTTTGATCGGCTGCATGTAAATCATAAATAAAGTCACCTGCACAGTAATGTCTTTTCATTTTCCCTAAAATAAAATTAATCTTTATTACGGTAGAGTACAAGCTCAACATAGCAAACTGAAAAACAGAGCAGGAAAGAACAAGGTTCACTAGTATAATTTTCAGAGAAAAAAGTACCAGGATACAAAATGAAGCAAGTGTCCAGTGAAGTCACAACTATGTAAAAACCATCACGTATATGTTGAGAAAAATCTAGAAGGAAATATAGCAAAGTAATGAGTGTGGTTATTTTTAGGGGGTCGTACAACAGACAATTTTATTTCTCATTTCCTCTGTTCATTTCTTAATCGGCTCTTCTGAAAAGTCCTTCAGAAATCAAAAGGCGTATGTTTGCATCCATAATATGGAAAGCATTTTAAATTACATCAGTGTCTGAATCTTCATAGGATAGACAGTCAGTGTCCATTTTAGCAGAAGACTTATTGCTGAGGGGTTTGCTATTGAATTATTACACCAAGGACTGCTCATGGCATCTCTCGGTTCAGTAAAAACCTCCCTGGGATGCGCGTATATGCTTACAAGCTGGGCTTCAAAACAGGAGGCGAGCTACATCCACACTGTGCTTTCAGAGCGCATGCTGAATTACTTCAGAAGTACATTTCCACCTCTCCTTTCCACCTAGGGAAGGGTGAAGTATGGCAGGTTTTTAGATAAAATCCTTGATGAGAAGAACGTACAAAGATTGTGCCTCATGGTCGAAAGGAGTCATGAAGAACAGAGACCACTGGGGGGGGGGGTTAGCAAACTGGGTTACAAAGAGTTTGCTGCGACTGGATTTCTGGGATTTGCTGGTCATTTACTAAATAAATAATGATTACTGGACTAGCAAAAATATCCAAGGAAACAGCACCTACTATCTACTACCTGTTTGCCACGGCTACGTGTAGCACTGAGTCAAACATCTTACAGATCTTAAGTCCCCACCCTACCTATATGAATTAGTCTAATGTCACAGATGAGCAGACCAAGATACAACATTACTGGTCGCCTGTGTGTGACTCCAGAAGGCAGCACCACCTGACTCAACCCTTAGATGTCTTTTAATTACAAGGAGAAGGAAGTTTCTGCCACCTTTTTGAGAAAATGATCAATGCAGGAGGAAAATGGACTTACCAACTTGTAAAAAGATTCTATACACAAATAATAAAAGTGTTGTTGTTAAACTCATGGAACAGGTGAACATTTTTAGGCACTTTTAACTCTTAAGGTTCTTGGTTTATTTATCCTGTAGGCAGTGCAAACTGGCGCTGTATTAATTTCGATGAGTAACATATCACCGCAAAATTCAGCATCATCAAACGACTGTAAGTATTTAATATCTCCCGTGGCTTTTGTGGATCAAGGACTCCGGGGCAGTTTGGCTAAATGCTGTGCCTTGGGTACGACTGCAGCTGCAGTCTCATCTGAAGGCCTAACTGGGACAGTCAGGCATGCTTCCAGGATGGCGCTGTCACACGGCCGGCAAGTCAGTTCCGGCTGTCAGCTGGAGGTTCGAGTGCCTTATCAGGTGGGCCTCGCCACAGGACTGTTTGAGCATCCTCACAATACGGCACCTAGCTTCCCCCAGAGCAAGTGATCCCAGAGAGAGCAAGGCAGATGTAACCATGTCTTTTGTCACTTAGCCTCAAGAGTCATGCTCTAACATCTCCCCTGTCCGTCCTGTTCAGAGTAGGAGAGGACCACACAGGTGCATGACATCTGGCAGGCTAGGGTCTTCGGAGGCCATCGTGGAGACTGGCCACCACAGGATCACTTCTCCCTTTGTCTAGAGAACCCCAGAGCCTGGAACTATATAAGGTCACACTCTGACATTTCAGCAATAAAATGAATTCAAAGTAGGCCAGGTGGATGGGTGAAAAGACACCCTGAAGAAACGCAGAGTCACCCAGCTCAAGTCACTCCTGATTATAGGACAAGCATGACACATGATTCCAAAAATGCTACGTTTCAAACAGCTGGGGGAGAAATGAAGTGGGTATGTTTGGAAAACTCCATTAGGCGGCTCCAAAAGAGGTTTCAGGGATGATGCTGAAGATGAATATGAAGAGTTTGAGTAAAATTATTTCATAAAATGTGAGGATGAAAAAAAAATCCTCTAATATTTAAAAATTAACATATTACTTGTGAAAATACATTAATAAATTAAACCTTAAAGGTAAAATTTTCAACCCTTCCTCTATATCCTCTAAAGTTTATAAGTTGTGCAAAAAAAGGCGGGGGAGCACCTCACTGGGTAAATAAAGAATCATTTTCTATTTGGGGTCACCTGGTATCTGGAGATTCATTGGAAACAGATACGTGCTTGGTCCCTCTATGTACTTGACACTGGCTAAGTTCAGGGACAAAGTAATGAGCAAGACATAAGACATCCTAGTGGGGGAGATGGACAATAAACAAACAGAAGTACACAACACATCCTCATTGTGAAAGTATCAGGCAACCAAATATTTGAGTCACTTGGCCAACTGATTTTGGCTCAATTATTTGCCCACCAAGTAGCTTATAATTTTACTTGTCTCAGTTTCTGTAATTCTACCCATAAAGAAACACAGTTTTTTGTTTTTTTTCTGGCCAAATTAACAAGAGCATTTCAAGCTGTGTTATAATTATAGTCCTCCTTGAAATTTATAGTTTGGGCACTTGGTTTATATATCAGTCTGTATGAGTTTGATTATTATGAGTCTGCATCTGTAAGAAAGATCTGTTCTTGGCGGCCTGACCAAGATCTATTTTTTTTTTGAGATAGCAAGCTTGAGGGCAAGCTTCATATTATTAATGAACTCAACAACATAATATGACCTGGAAAACTTTTAGAAAGTTAGCCACCTGGCTTTCACTGTCCATACCTGTCCTCTTCTCTCAAAAAAACAAAAAGCAAAACAATACAAACAAACAAACAAACAACCTCAGACATTCTATACATTTTTTAAATTGCTTCTGGAAACTCTAAAGAAAACATACACCGAAAAAACAGGATACTAGAAAGGGTGGCATGTATGTGACTGCTACCCTCTGAATCCTCATTCAGAATTGATATTAATAATTGATCACAGAACTCTTCTATGTTGAGCCAATATGGCATTAGAATCCTACACAACATTGTGCCACAAATAGACACTAACAATTGATCAGCGTTCAAAAATGGCAAGGCTTAAAGTCCTGGGATATCAATATCTGTTTGTCCCTATAAAATGAGTTCCCTTTCAAATTGAGTCCATATGCTTCAAGTTCACAGGCACTGACTGATACAAGAGGCATAAATAAATCTGGGGGAAGGCTCATCATTATACAAGCCTTCAGCAATAGTGGATGGTGACAGCATCTGGTTAATATGGAGTAAGGGTGGGACTCTAAGATTTCCTATGTAATGGGGGAGACAAAAATAAACAGCTTGATATACCAGAGTTGCACTGCAACATTGTTTTAACAGTAAAGAACTATAAACAATGTAGATTCCCAACTGAAGAGTGAATAAGCAATAAGAACTATCACTTGATAGGTTTTTATCTAGCTGATACTTAACATTAATAAAGACTACATTATAATAGGGGAGAAACTTGTGCTACAAGTAATATACTCAGGAGTAGCATCAGCTATAATGTAGCATAAATAATGGTGTGGGAAAAAAACAATAAACCCATTCATGGGGGGGTGGGAATTTTAATGGGACTAACCAAATATCGACAGTGACTGTTGTCTAAATGATGACATATTGGCTAAGTATTACTACTTTCTTTCCTCCTCCTCCTCTTTCTTTTTCCCTTTTCCTTTTCTTCTTTCTTTTCTCTCTTCTCTCCTTCCCTCCCTCACCTCCCCCCTTCCTTCTCCCTTTCCTTCTCTCCTTCCTTCCTTCCTTCCTTCCTTCCAAATCCTGTTTGGTATTTTGCACATACATACATATATAGGTGGGAACTGGGAATGAAAACTTCTGTAGTAAAAAAGTCAAGTTCCCACACTATTTTCTACAGGGTCTCTTCCATCTGGTAGAAAAATGCAAACTTCCCCCTTTGCTCATTGCATCAAGATTACAAATCTAGTCCACAGAGAAAAACAAGCTCATTGGGTTTTGTTGTAAGATTTGCCCTGGAAGGCCTTTCTCAAAATTTGGCTGTGGTTTTTGACATCTTCACGCAATTTCACAACTCCTCACAATGGGTGGTTCAGTGGCAATCTAGTCACGGACGACAGCTCCCAGCGGGAACAGAGGTTTGCGCAGACCCCGGGATGTGTGGGCAGGAGGGTGGCAGAGATGGGAGAGCCACACATGTAGTGGTGGCTTACTATACAGATTGATTTTGTCTTCCATGGGATGCCTAGTAGACTCTGGGCAGCTGTGCCAGGACCGCTGACCTTCCTCCAGGTGACCAAGCCCACAGCAACATGGCGGCCGTCTGTCCTGCTACTGCTCAAGGCAACTACGCCTCTGTGAGTGATTTCAGTAAACGGTTATTAGCACTTCTGCTACGGAGCGGAACTATGACCACAACCAGCAGGACTAGAAGTGCCCTCACTTGTTTGCGGGTATTAAAAACTGCTGAACAGATGCATCAGGTCATTAAGGAAAGACGGACTCTCGGAGGAAGAAAGAAATATATGGGTCTCTTTGTCTAACCCCTTCTATTTTGGGAGTCTTCTCTGTGGGGCTGAGAACCGGTGGGTCAACCTCATCATTACCTTATTGGTAGGAAGACAGAGAACTGATCAAGGTTTCACTTCCTGCTTCAGGGTCTGCCCGAGGCCAATCTGTTAATTAGGCTAAATTTGGCCTGCTGAGGTACTCCCCTGCTCTCCTTCTCTGCACCCTCTCTCCTCTCTCCACCAGGCCAGGCTCCAAGGCCCCCCAGGCAACACCATACAAAGGACTTTCTGTTCCCCGTGTGCACAACGCTCACGCTACCTAACACCCAACGTCCTGAAGCTACTCCGCTGTCTCTACCTTGGTGTGAGTCCGTAAACACACAGAGCCTCGCACTTCGCAGCGTTTTTTGTTTTTTTGTTTTTCCCTGAAGGCACTGATCTAAAGGACTGGTTCCAGCAGTTGGCAAAAACAGTTCTTTATAAGTGTTAGAACAGCTAGGAAGGTATTTGGGGGCAAACAAAACTTGAAGTTTTTCTCAAAACTAACAATATCAGTAAAACAAGCGGCACTTCACTTAGATGCCAATGCGTTCAAGAGACACTGCGCTGTTTGTTTCCCGTACACCATCTCCAAGCCTTCCGTACTCATTACCACTTTTAACAAACCATACCAGAACTCAGCGACCAAAAACAGTAATCACTTTTTTTTTTAAACAAAAATTCAAGATTCTGGTCATGGGCTGGGCGCTCTCTCTGGTGTGAACTGTCTTGCCTGTCTTTGCTGGGCTCATTCACCTGTCTGGGCTCAGCTGGTGGGCTGGCTGGATGACTCCAGAATGGTTTCACTAATGCACCTGGAGGCCGGAAGGGGCTCACTAGAGCAACACAGCTCCCTCCATGCGGCCTCTCGGCCTCTGGCGGGCTAGTTCAGGCCTGTTCCCAGGGTCTCAGGGTTCTAAGCAGCGAGACAGTCCACTCCAATATCAAGCCATTGGCCAATGCCAACACCTGGTCAAACTTACATCAGTGGTGGAGAAACAGGCTCCACTTCTTAATGGGAGGATGAACGACCTCATCAGAGTATGGGCCTGGATGCAGCCGAGGGAAGAAATGTATTTCTTTTCTTTTTCTTTTTCTACAATTCACTACTTTTACAATTTACCATATCTTCCCCACTTCCCAGAGGGTGCTTGCTATTGCCTCCAACTTACAGAAGAACATGAGACTTAGAGTGGTCAAATAACATCTCCAAGAAAAGCAAGAATAAACCCAGTTGTGTTAGGCTGGAATCAAGTGCAAATTCATATTTAAAATACATATGTGTTGGGGCGCCCGGATGGTTGAGTGTCGGGCTCTTGCTTTGGCTCAGGTCATGATCTTAGGTTTGTGAGACTGACCCCTGTGTCAGGCTCCGTGCTCACTCAGCATGAGGTCTGCTTGAGATTCTCTTCCTCTCCCTACCCCTCTCTGCCACTCACATGCATGCACTTGCTCTCTCTCAAATAAATAAATAAATAAAAGTATATGTGTCTATATTTTCAATCTATATTTTATTTTATAAATATATATTTATGTTATATATTCAAATATTATAAATATATAAATAAATATAAATAGCAAAACTTAGTTTACATATAAATGAATGAATACATTAAAATATTTAACGCACACACACACAGAAATAGAGATATGTTTGTATGTATGTGTCAGTATCCATACAAATATTTTCAAACTCCATGGAGAAGTTTTGGAGGTAATGATATCCCAGTGGTAATGAGCACACCCAGCACCCAGACCTTGGTTTCTAAAGACCATTCTCCAGACCATTCTACGGAACCAGGGCTCCTTGGAAAAGTAGTTAATTCTAAGATTAGGGTAAGGAAATGAGTCTGTAATACCTTACATGGCAAAAAGGTAAGGAAGTATTCAAAAAGGATGAGGTGTGTCAAAAGGGCACAAGACCCTGCCTGAAAGAGCTCTCAGTGGCTAAAGCTGGAACAATCTGAGTGACAGAATGTGTAACAATATGACTATAATAAAACTCAGAGTGTAAAATGAATATTCACATGTCCACACTGAGGCAAATGAATATATAATTAAATAAACAGAGAAGAAGGGACAGCCTTCAGCAGAAAAGAATTTGATGATAAATGTAGAAGGCATGAGGGAAATAAAAAATCACCTTTAGAAGGTGATAGCATGAATTGTAGGCAAGGTCAAAAGATGGATGCTAACTTCAGAGGATGAAAATGTTAGAAGGAACAGTCTCAGGGTACCTCCCCCAAGATATTTATTAGTTATAAAGGGGAAAATGATCATTTTTAGTGGCTAAATCCTGTAGACAACACTTTTGCCAAGAGATCATGGTGAACATCACCAGGAATAAGACATTTTGATGCTGTGTACCCTCTGATACGTTGGACTGAGAAGGGCAGACCAGTTCTGTGTGTTCTGATATAGTGAGAAGAAACTATCAGAGAAACACAAGTCAAGAATGTTCTATAAAAGAACTGACTTCAAAAGTATCAAGATCATTACAAAATAAATAAATGAATATATGAAGACTGAGAGATTGTGATGGATCGGAGGGGACGGGAGGAGCCGGACAATAGATGCAGAGTGGTACGCTCAGTTGACTCTCGGAACACTAGAAGAACATGAATGGAAACACCAGTGAACTACAAAAGCTGTTGGTGGTCAACTGTTAACAGCATCGTGCCCGTGTTCCTTTCTTACTGTTGGAAAATGTATCACGTTAGTGGAAGCTGGATGCAGGGTATACACTGCCCTCTATTTGTGACTTTTCTGTAAGCCGAAATTAATTTCAAAACACAACAAAACTTTCCTACGGTCATAGCTCCTCAAGGCAAAACCGTTTTGCCTGATTCCAGAGTCTATGCTTTTTCTACTCTGCCTTGCTTCCTCCATCCACGCTGCACAGACCGCCTTTCTCAGAATTGGCTGAGACTGGACTAGGACACTCCTTCCAAGTGAATTACTTTATGGGAACAACTGGCGGCACAATTAAGACATAAACCCACCGACTTTAAATGGGGGAAAGTGAGGCACAGGATCCTTAAAATGTAGATGGAAAATATCCACGTTCAGCTCTGTGTCCCAACTGCCCATATCTGTCAGTTTATAATGTCATTTCTTGATTCCCCACAACTTGGTTAAATTAGTACAGGATAACACATCTCAACCTTCAACCGTTTCGTCACTTAAAATGAGTATCTGAGAGACCATCCTTCTGGGAATATTAGTTACCTTGTCCATTACTTACTTAATCATAGCTTAGAGTTATTTTTTGCCTTGTGGAAGCTGACTGTAAATTATGGGCTACATCACAGCAAAGCCACCCTTAGCAAATTATATGGCATGGGAGAACCCTTGCTTTGGGAGAAAAATTATATATTTCTTGAAAGATGTGTTTTATACAATATTATATTAAGCCTATAAAACAAAAGCCACGAGCGCATTCTGTGGCCCTTAGGACCTATTTGGCAACTCACTCAAGTCTCTGACCCTCTCCTTAAAAAGGGTTGGAGGGGAGGGATTCCACTCGAATTCATGTCAGTGGAGGCCACAGTCCATGAATTTCTGCACACAGACCCATAAGTGGAAAGGCTAGAAATCTTATTGGCCTTTGCACATGATGCAGTAAATAAATTATCCAAACGGTCTTAAATTTCATTTTGAGCAGCAAGAGCAGACTAATAAGCAGTGTTTTCTCACTGTGATAAATGGATGCCTTTATTATTTTCTTAAAGAAGTCCCCTAAAGTACCTTGGGACTTGATCAAATGACGGCAAGATAAGAAGAAAGTGCGTGAATGCATGCAGGGCTGTTAAATAGGAAGGGACCACGGCCCTCTGGAATGAAGGTTTTCTGTTTGTAGTTGTGCCAAGCGCTGCAATGGGCTGTGTCTGCTGGGTCAGAAACGGTCTTTGAGACTGGTAAAGAAAGTTAGACATCCTGCCTCAAGAGGCCATTCTCTGCCGTATGGTTAGGGCCGAAGATTCCAAGGGTCAGCCACGCCAGCTCCAACCTCCTTATGTACAGTCCCAGTGGACCAGAGTGAGATCATCGGGCCGGCTCCGGGGTGAAATTGTTAGTGCCAGGGCTCCGGCCAACTCCAGCCAGGGACATACACAAGACTGAGGAGGGAGGATGGCTCTTGAGTTCCCAGATGAATCTCATAAGACATCCAGTGGCCAGACTGAAAAGGCTGTGCAATCTTTCTTTAAAAACGTATGTTTTAATTTGGGGACATTAGTTGCATGGAAATTATTGGACTCTATGATTTATGACCCCGCCAGAATTCTGCAGGCTTTCCCTCCATATGGGCCGCTGCCATTTTCCTTTTGTATACCTATCATTTCCCATTGTTTATCTCCCCTGATTGATGTTCGGGCTTGGGATGTTTTCTATTATGAGATTCATAATTATCACTGGTAATAGAGAAGGCTTCCCTATTATCTTCAGCGAGACTGCCCAAATTATTCACTGTAGCCCACTGGTACCACACTGCAGGAAAATAAGAATTTATTTCCCATCCCAGGCATATGGTAGATAAGAGGATGTATTTATTTCTCCATGTTTCAAAAGGATTAAGCTTTGAAAAAATAAATATCACTTAGGCTGTCAGTTAGCAGAACTTTATGGTTCTGAGTTTAGAGGGCCTCTCTTGGGCTAAGAATAGCGAATCTAAACACTGTTTTGTTTTTTGTTTTATTTTTTTTAAAGGGGGTGGGGTGGAGTAAGGAGGTAGGGAATCAATTATGCTTTACTTGGCTAAATAAATGAATGCTATATATTTCAACCATTATATTGGTCGACAAGGCACCCAGCACCACCTTGGACCCCAGCGTTAAATAACGCACTGGCTTATTTATAAAAACGTTAGTGAATTCCAACAGTCCTTGACCCCTGGCTATTCTGAGAGCACGCTGAATACATCATCTGGGTTTTGCCTAATTACACATAATTAGGAAATGTAATTATGCTTTTCAGTGTTACTCTGCCATTAGGAACTGAGTGGACGGCTTGAAACACTAGTAAGGATTCAGTGCTTCAGAGAAAACAAATTAAAAATATGAGCCAACCTCTAAAAATAGGGATTGCACTGAAGGTTAGTAAATCAAACTTATAAAAAACATAATAAAAAAAATTGCTCTTGGCTCCGGCTAAATATTTGATGCAACAGTTATGCTGCCTGCCTTTGTGCTGGGGACTTACTTAATGATACATCATTTGCATCCATGCTGAGCCAGGGAGAGGGAATGAATTATTTTGCTCCTCAATTACTTTGATTTGCTAACTTTCTCACATATTTATGCCTTTTCATTTTTACTTCCTCCTTTACGCTGGATTCCCAGCTCTAGCTGAGCAAGTGACTTCCAATTATTCCATAGTAAAAAATCACAACATTTCATTCCTGGGTTTGTCACATGCAAAGGCTGCTGACACCCAGCGCTCAGGCAAAACGCAGTCCCTGAGCTGGGTATTCCCATCTTAGCGATGTGGGAAGGAGCGCTTGACTTTGCAAGTCTACAAAACAGCCACCGTCATAATGAGCACGCCCTAAATTTCAGTGGACAGCTACTATCAATCAAGTGCTGAACCGGGTAGTTTCGCCAATCCAGAAGCTAAGAATTTCATAGGTGAGGAAAGAGAAAGGTTATGTGCCTTAAAGGTACAACCTCATGAGGGATGTGGAATCGGGAGCCTTCTATGTTCTGATCTTAGCTTTCATGTTTATTGAATTTTCCTCTACTGTTATGGTAGCTGACAGCAATAAAGCAACACACTCCCCTAAATGCACTATTTATGGAAACATTTCCGTGGTGCCAAAAAAAATGTAAAAGAGGAATGACTGCCAAAAGCAAAGGCCCAAGCATTAGTGTGATGTTTGCAGCACTTCTGTTCCAAACAGAAGGCTGCGGAGAGATAGCCAGCCCTGTTAAAAACTGCCTCTCCACCTGCCAGTCCTCTGAGGGTGTGTGTGTGTGTGTGTGTGTGTGTGTGTGTGTGTGCGCGCGCACGCGTGTGTGTGCGTATTCTTCTAAATCAGGTTTCTAGTCTATATTTCTTTCCTTCCGTCAAGTAAAACATTTCTTTGAAGCCTGTCTTCATCCCTCCTTGTATTTTATATACAGTTTCTAATCATCATAGATGATGCCTGTGGCACCACTTTTCACCTTCCGCCTCCACTGTCACCACCGCCACCTCCTCCTCTTCCTCATCCCCCTCCGCCTCCCTCTTCCTCTCTTTCCCCTCTCCCTCCTGCTCTCTCTACTCCCCTTCACGTTCCCTTTCCTCCTCCTCCTCCTCCTCCTCCTAGATCTCCTCCCCAGTGCCTGCATTGTTGAATCTGTTTAGAATGAACTCCCCTTGGATTATTTTATGAGACACACGGCTGCTCATTCCAATCCCAGATTACAACACATTTCTTCTAGGCACCTTGAAGGGGAGATGCTGACTATGACTTGGCTATAATTATAGTGAGACTCTTACACCCCTTCTCCCAAGAGGAGACCCGGCTACCAACCCTGCCTCGTGGTTAATTAAATCAGTGCTACTTGAGCCCAAGATCCAACACCCTTATTTTAAGAGAAATATTTTATAACTCCTTACTAGGGTCCTGAAATAAAATTAATGAATAATATAACCTATCCACACATAATCAACAAAAATTTATATAATATCCCAACCAAAAAATACAGAAAAAAATTGAAAATGTGCACTGTAAAAAGGGAAAAATTGTACCAGAAGCCCATAATAAAAGTCAATGTTTGCACCTACTTGCAGGTTTGGATTCAAGAAACATAGATTAAGATTCACCAGAATTTTGTTGCTATGATCTCTTTATATTTGGCATTTTGAAATATGGACTAAATATATTTTTACAAAGACATAGTATTATGTTGGTAAACCAGCTCTCTGGAAAGAAACACACACACACACACACACACACACACACACACACACAACACTTACACATATGTACCAAAATCGGTAGCGTTTGCCAATTTCCACAGTGTAAATACTCTCATGGTGGTCAAATTCATGCTACCAAAATGATATCATGAGATCATGGAATGCAGATTTGGGAAGCAATGGGCAAAATCTGCTCACATGACCTGGTAGGAGGCACCCCCACTGTTTAATCACCATGAGTATAATAGCCACAAATGTGCACAAGCCACACGTTATGGTGACTCACTATGTAACACTGCATGATTTTTCAAGATGGTGACCAAATCTTAGTAGAGTATTGAACAAACATTCCCCTTGATTTAGAAGGTCCTTGCATTTCTAGGAGATTCAGTACACATTGTGTTTCCATGCAAAGTAGAGTGAATTCTGGGCTCAGGTCACTGCAAACAAGTTTTTCCACTAGTATGAAGGTCTAATGGCACATACAGGTTACCAGGATGCGGGCAACTCTTTATTGTATTGGAATGTTCATCGGATCACAAAATGGACTTATGGAGTCCAAACACTAAATGCTCAAGACCACCAAAACACCTCCCAAAATTTCTGAAATTTGCTGCTCTGTTGAGAACTACATCTAGACCTTTGCTCCTCAAACTGTAGCCCTTGAACCAGAAACATGGCATCCCTTGGAGCTCAAGAGTTTGTAAGAGACACAGACCTGGGGTCCCCACCCAGACTTAGTAAACCAGAATTCAAGTTTAATAAGATCCTGGGGCCCTGGGTGATTTGTAGACACATTACGGGTGGGGAGGCAGTACCTTAGTGAGCTTCACGACTGACTGACTGATTGCACAGGAATCCTGCTTAATGCTCAAATGGACGATGCAAAATAAACCACTGGCTCCACAGAAAAACTACATGACACACCTCATTTAGGAGTGGTACCATGCGGCGCCACCATCCATCCTTCCTTGTGATAAGCATACTGCGCAGCCATGAGCTCTACTGCATTAACGGTTTGGAGGATTACTGAATAAGTCGATCAAAGATGTACTGAGTCCTTACTCTGTGTTATGCCTTACACCGCCTCCCACATAATCCACACAACAATCTCTAAGATAAGAACAAGAGATGAGAAAGCAAGGCACAGAAGGTTCAAGACGTTGGGCAGTGTCACAGACTTAGGAATGTGTATAGTCAGGATTAGTGATGGTAGTTATTTCACATTATAAGATTGTTCTACGAGCACACAGTGAGGGTCAGCCGGGAGGCAATGTAGACAAGGGGGCCTTTCCATCCCATACCGACGATGACTTACTTTTGCAAACAACCGTGTACTTATTAATTCCACTGAAAGATAAAGAGACTCAGGCTCAGAAAGGCAATGGATGAAGGGTCAGCAAATGAAGAAACTTGCCCACGTCACTCAGCTAATAAGTAGTAATAAAAGGAAGTTAATTTAAGTTTTCTGCTTTTCCTTGTCTAGACACGAAGCTAGCTTCTGGGGGTGGGAGGTTGCTCTGAGCAGCATGGAAGTAAAGGCACTGGGAGAAATGATCTCCACTACACCATGGATGGGAGGGCTATTGGCAGCTGGGTTTTTCAAGACGTCCCCCTACCTCTTCCTTGGCCCCATTCTAATGTCCCTAACCAAGCAGATGCTTGGCAGGAACACCAGCCAGGGATGTAGATTACATGGGGGATATGTTGCCCCGCCCCCCCACCTAACCTTATTCTCTGTGCGCCCCCTTCATAGCCGTGAGAAATCAGGGAAATTAAAATGAGAAAACAAGCATGTCCTGACAATCTGGGATTCAGTTCAATTAACAGCCATAAGTAATATTTATTGCAAAATCTTAACACCCATTAGCGATCGTGGGGGGGGGACGGTTGTAGCTCTGCTCATAAATATGCTTCCACTCCTTACACACAGCTCCTAAGCTCCTAGGAGGGGGTAGCTCATCACATCTGTCCATCAAAATCAATGCCAAACCAGCAGGTCTAAACATAGCCTTCAGACCTCCCTGAGAAGATGCAAAGGGTCAGTGTTACCAAGCCTGGAGACAGACAAGGTGTAACTACATTTTTAAACCTCTCCATTTTATATGTATGAACAGGAAAGAACGAGGGAGAGAAAAAGAGAGGCCAGAACAAAATGGAAATAGTGGCTCTCTGGGTGGAGGGTTCATGCTTGATTTAAATTTTCTTTCTGTTAAATTCTTCTCCCAAATACTCTGTCATTTTTTTAAATCAAATTTTTAATTTCAAGATAACGGCAGATTGTGAGAAATAATAAATAATACAGCAATCCCACGTCTCCTTCACCTAGACTCCCCCCATGGCACCGACTCACAGACCTAGAATAACATATCACAACCCAGAAAGTGACATCGCTATAGTCTAGAGAGAGACTGTGGTCCCTCGTGTTGCCCTTTATGGTTACCCCACTCACCCCAGGTCCTCCTTAACCCCTGGCAATCTTGATCTGTTCTCCATTCCTATAAATTTGCCATTTCAAGAATGTTACATAACTGGAATCATGCAGTATAGGACCTTTTGGGACTTCCTTCCCCTTCATCTACAGTTCTTTTGCAGTCAAAGAAAATACTGGGCATATGCATGAAGCCTCACCATCGTAAGACTCAATTGTTCCTTGAGTTGTCGGTCTCACTCAATCTCTAGAAACCACGAAAGTCTCCTCTGTCCTGAGAGGCACTCCTTGACCTCCGGGGACCGGGGAGTGTTTCTGTCACTCTGCAATGCAATGGCTGAACTGGCCACTTTCTGGTAACACTCGGCCTCGCTTCTGGGGGTGACCGAATCACACCTGCAGCTCCCCAACCTGCTTCCCTCCTGCTTCCACCATCCGCAGGACGTGAAAAGCTGCCTTCCAAAGCACAGCCCCACCGAGTCCAACAAGGAGGCCCCTAGCCACCTGCCTTCCCCACAAACCAGACCCGGAGAGAGAGGGACACGCCCACCCAGGGCTTCGGTGTCTCAGTTCGCCGGCTGTTCTCCAAACTCAGGCGTGGCATAACAGAAAGAACCTGGAGCCACACGGAGTTCACCTGCGCCCTTGAGTGGGTCTCTGAGACTCAGTTCTCTCATCTGTAAATGGGGACAATAAAACTTGCCTTTATATTTACAGATGCGCCTACATACTACGATTATGAATAGTAATTAAACTAAATGTAATGCTTGTAGTGCCCATCTGCGATACCCCCAGATACATGTGATCGATTTGGCTATTACTGCAAATAAATCAGCGCAATAAATACAAGTCCACCCTGAAAATTCACTTTGGCCTCTAACTACTCAATCTTTTTCTCTCTCCTTCTCAGTATTTACAAAACACTCACTTCCCCAATAAATTCTTTCCAGTCAAGAACCATGCGGACGCCTCTCTAAGGGGTCTGTATTAAATCTCCAATCTTACGGCGCTGGGGGAAAAGAGAGCGTTTCACTCTAGAGAAGTGTTCAGGCTTTGAATGATGTCAAAGGCCTTTGAATAAGCCTTATAAATGACATCCATATTTGTCCATTTTTGACTTAAATTGCTTTTGGTTCAACCACTGCCGTGAATTGCCTTGATGCAGTATCATACAGAATGACACAAAACACAGAGCAGAAGCAAGTTGCTGGCAAGGATTAGGAAATGAAGGAGTCACTGCCTCGTTCGCTTCCCCAAGCGTTGGAAGAAATGAAACTGCACTGAAAGGTAATCTCCACGAACCGTGATAAGACCAAACGACATTTTACACAGCTCAGGTCTTCCGGTGCGGCCTTGCAGTTACAATAAAAGCCATTTACATACAGCTCCCAATTTTGTAAGTTTGCACATGCTGGTTCTTTTTTTTCCCCCCTCTTCTTCTTCTTCTTCTCTCTCCATCCCTAAGTCGCAGAGAGCAATTTGTGATTCTGGAACATCTCGTTAAGAGACCCTGGCTCTGGTTTCCTTTGTGTGAGATGAAGAGGCAGCATGTGCATTCTGGGGCAGAAGCTCGACTCTCCCCACCTTCCCCTCCTGCAGGCCTCACCTCCCCTCTTTCCTCTCTTCCTGCTAACTCCTGATTCTGGGGGGAAATATGTGCTTGGCAAAGGCCCATCTACTGCCTGGCTCCTTAAGCTAAGAAATTCTATTTCATCTCAGGCCTGTGATGAGCGATCCAAACCACCGGGGCCTCAGATGTGTAGAATAATTAAGTAGACTGAAATTTAGATAAAAAATCCCGGGTTCCAGCCTCGTCTCTGCCACTTACAAGCTGCCCGACCTTAGGCAAGCTGCTCTAACACCCTTGCTTCTCACTCTCTGTTTCCAGTAAAAGGATACTGGATACTGCCACCCACCTCAAGGGCTTTTGGGAGGGCTAAATGAGGCACTGCATTCGCAAGGCCCTGGCATAGCACCCGGAGGTTGGGAATGCTTGTTCCCTTTCCTTCCCATCCACACGTGTGACGTGTTGACTGTGGTCACTACAGTGGTGGATGCTGTCACTCAGCCGGGGCCCTGGTGGTGTACCCTTGGGTGAGCTGGCATGAGGAAAATCCAGTCCTGTGGAAGCCACTGACCGAATGGCAAAGGGAACCTCCGATCTCCGGTCAGCACCGTGGGCTTTTGCAAATGGAACACGGGATTCCAGGCCCCACATTCGTCCTCTGCCAGTGTCCTCGTGCAGGCCACACCACTCGGCCTCTTGAGAAGACTTCCCTGGGTCCTCGCCGTCAGCGCAAAGGAAGAGTGAGGTTCGGTATGAAATGGACGCCTGTTATCCAGAGCCGTTCTCATCTCCTTACAAAGAGGCCAGGCAGTATAGATCTCTTCATTTTCATGTGTACATACAAGGTCACTTTCTCAGCAAATCAATAGCACAATCTGAATACACAATTTTCATGTCACTGTGTATTTTGGAGTTGAAATACATCGAAGGGAACAAGAATAACAAGGCTTTGAAGGAGGGGCAGCATAGGCAGGAACATAATTTCATGCTTTCTTGCTGCTGGTCTCAAATACATCTGAGGCTACAACTGAGATCCTTCCTTCCTGAAAAGTCAGAAATAAACAAACAAACCTAAGAATACTGAATTATCAGATTTGAATTCTGCCTCTTTTCCTACTAAAAGAAGCCCGAAAGAATTTTCTGAACATCTCCTGGCAATAGTTTGGCAATGCTATGTTTCTTTTTTCCTACCATGTTGATTTCTCTGTCCAGCCTGGTTTGCCCACCTCTTTATAAAGTCAGACTGGTGAGGGATGAAGCCTGGAGCTGCTGTGTGACTTCAGATAAGTCACTTAACTTCTCTGTTTCTTCCTCTATAAAGTGCAGGCGTAATAATTGGGTTAGCCACTAGGAATGCTGTAAGGTCCAAAGCCGACTTAAATATGAAAAACCGTGAACCTTCTTAAGTGTCCGGACTGTTTGATTTCACTGTGTGTCCGACATAAGCCCACCTTCTCTTTCTTCCCCATACAATTGCTTCCCCAATAAGCTCAGAGATGCTTTTTATTTTATTTTATTTTATTTATTTTTAAAAGACTTTATTTATTTATTTGGCAGACAGAGATCACAAGCAGGCAAAGAGGCAGGCGGGGGCGGTGGGGGGGAAGCAGGCTCCCCGCTGAGCAGAGAGCCCGATGTGGGGCTGGATTCCAGAACCCTGGGATCATGACCTGAGCCGAAGCTCATGACCCACTGAGCCACCCAGGTGCCCCTGCTTTTTATTTTAAAGGGAAGTTTCCCTTTTAAAGCCATGTTACCTGCTGGCCCCCTTCAGGAGGATGTGGCCAATATTAACATGTGGGTTTTAGAGAATCTGAGGGCACTTTTTGCACATCACTTTAAATGTTGTAGCTAAAAGAATAAAAGCTAGATTAAAGTATTAAATAATTTGGCTGGGCGAAGGCATTTACCAGCATGCTGGCTCATGTTTTCTAGATAATAAGAGCACTGCAATAATGAGAGGCAATGCTGGATAATGAAAAGAAGGATTATAAGAAGAGGAATAACTTTTGGAATGAGATAAATCGAGTCAAATCCGTGCGTAGCCAAAAATCCCTGGGCTTCATTTTGGGAGTCTCACTCTCCTCTCTGTAAAATGGGCATATGAAAAATAAAATAAAATAAAATGGGCATATGTATGGCAACCTCCTGCAAGGATTGAGTCCTGGAAAAGCCTGGAAATAATATTTGCAAAAACCTCAGCACAGGGTGTGGTCCCTGGTGGGCCCTCAATAAACCTGAACGGTCGTTATGATCACTCAGATGGATGTGGCATGCGCAGGCGATTACTGCAAACAGTCACTGTATCCGTACAAACTAAAGCGTAATGTTTTTAGACCAAGTAACATTTTTGGTTCTGGCTAAACTAGTTTCCTAATTTGACACGTGCAAAATACCGAGGTTGGCGTTCCTCTGTCTGCACACCCTCCCCACCATAAATTCCCCCTGCAATACACAAAATCTTTAGTCTATTAAGAAGTCAGGGGAACATTCAGGAATAGGACAAGGGTTCTTGGAGGCCAGTCTCCATCTGCAACAAATGACACCGTCCTTTGAGAGAAGAAGTGTATCCGCGGCAACGGGGATTTTTACATTTTGGACCCTTGTTGCATCTGCCAGCCTTCGTACCTTGTTTACAGACCTCCCGAGGATACACTTCTCTCATTTACTATGTTTCTTTGGATGGCAACCTATACACCTCCCAATAAATTTTGGTTTACCTACACGCTGACGGATACAGAAAGCTAGATTCAATTTGTGCCGATTTATGAGACGTGGGCACAGCAGTCCTGGAAACTTTCCTGTGGCTCACTTTATAAATTAACCCCTTATTTAAATATTCTGCAGACTTAGCACAGGGCAGCGTTTGATGGGGATGCTGTCCCCGATCAGCCTTCTGGGCCTCTTGGTGTTTGCTACCACGACACGGGGGCCCCGCTCGGCACAGACAATGCTGATTTACAAGATTTACGAGACAGGGCAAGTGTTTGCATCCCGTTGCTATTCAGGCCACGGCGTCTTTGGTCTTGCTGGGCTTCGTAATACTAACGTGCAGATGTCCTTAACTGAGGTGCACGTGAAAGCTAAACTCTGGGCTGCACGTGTGAGCAGCGTCTTGATTTGACGGATGGCTGCACCCATGCACGTAGTCTCTCCTTCAACTGACATGTTCCAAAGCCCTAATATGTGCAAGACACAGCTGCAAAAGGGAAAGCGATGCAAAGCGGAATGAGGCAGGATACCCAGCCTCGAAGAGCTTATATTCCACCCGCATGGTGTACAAACAAACAAACAAACAAAAACAAACAAAAAACAAAACAAAACAACCCATGAAATTTATGAGCCAGCGGACTTGGGCTTGAGAGCCACCTCGTTCACTTATGAGCTGTGTTAACTCTGGGCAACTTACTAGATCATCGTAAGCCTTAGTTTCTTCCTCTGCAAAGTGGACACATTCACATCCAATTTTACAGAGGACGGATAGAGGTAAAAACGCTCAGTAAGTCGCTGAGAAAACTCTAAGGGCCACACACGGTGGGGATTCTTCCACACATGCCGGTACTGCACGTGCAGTAAAGGGACAAAAGAGAAGTTACAAGAAAATCAGAACCAGGAGCTGAGAGCCTCAGTGGGTTGTCATTCCCCAGGGTTGTGGCGGCAGGGCGGCATGTAGGCATGTGGGAGGAGCTGTGCTCCGGTGTTCCTCCCTCCCAGTGAAAAATTCGAGAGGGACGGGAGGCAGGGGGAGGAGAACAGGGAGGGCAGAGCAGACCACTCAGAAAAGAGAGAATCAGGGCTCTGCTAAAGGAGGAGGCAGAGCTCCAGAAACGGTGTGATGTAAGGACTACGGTTTCAAAAACAGGGAAAATGCTGAGCCCAGCCCCTTTGTGTTTTGTTTTGTTTTTTGTAGTTTTTTTTTTTTTTTTTTTGCATGCCCCGAACAGTCAGTTGAAGACACCAATGGGGGCGCCCACCACACTGTCCAAAGGAGGCATCCTTCAAGGCAGGTTTCTTGCTCTTAGGGGGGAAAATAAGCAAATCAAATTGGTGAGTTCAAAAGGGAGGGCTGTGACGATTGTAAATGGATGTAATGTGTGTGTGGCGAAGTCCTCTAACATGATGGGGAAGTTCAAGGTTCCCCTGGTGAAGTTATATCCTGACTACATGGTTGCGGATCGTCCCGGTGGGCAGCCCTCCTTCCAATCAGAACCACCCCAACAAGGATGATGACTTCTCTGCCCAGAGAGGGAAGGGGCAGCTGCGTCTTCCCACAGTTCAAGCCTTTTCCAAGGGCTGGTCCAGTAAACCAATCAGGTGTTTAAGAAAAGTCAGGGGACACTGAACTTACAGGTCGTGGCGATTTAAAAATATGCCCACAAGGTCCTTGACAGCATCTCCCTTCAGATAGTGGAGCGGGTTCCCTTTCCTTAAATACGGACTAGACTGGCTCACTTCCCACAAACAGAACGAAGCTGGGGTTATGGCCTCGGATGGCGTGTGAGGTCCCAGACTGATGTTGAAGAGGTACCGTGGCACCTCCCCTCTGTGCTCTCTCTGATGTCACTCAAGTGGCTGGCTGGCACGCTGTAAGGACACTCAGGCAGCCCTGTGAAAGGTCCACGTGCTGAAGAATGGAAGCCTCCTGGCAGAAGCCATGTCACACACCAGCTCAGAAGTCACAGCTCCGGCCCCGCCAAGTCTGCGGAGCCTACAGCTTGATGGCAACCTCAGGAGCAACCCAAGGCCAGAACCGCTGATCTAAGCTACTCCCTCATTTCCGATCCAGAGAAACTGTAAGATACAAAATATTTATTGTTTGAAGCCACAGTGTTGGGATAATTCGTTAGGCAGTAATTGGTGACTGCTACAAAGACACAGGGATAAATACATCAATCCAAAAAAGAGGAGAAAGCAGCAATAGAAACAGCTATGCCCTAAGCGAGACGAAGGCCGTTTGAGAAAGGAAAATTACACAGGGACCAACAATGCTAGGACCTGCCACAGGGGATCCCCCACCTGGAGCCCTACCAGCTGCTGTGACTTCCAGAAGATTCCACTCCTGGGCTTGGCATGCAGTGCTACAAATCGGTACTCCTTAAGAGCTCTCACTGTAACTGTAGTCGTCATTGTTTTTGCTGAAACTTACCGAGCAGTTACTATGTACTGGGATTATGCTCTCGGCCTTCTAAGAGTTATCTTATTGGATCCTCTCGATGCTCCTAGAAATGTACACAGCATTACAATTACTCTTTCTCAGAAGAGAGAAAACTCAAGAAGAGAAAGGTTAAGTGACCTGCCTAAGGCCCAGTGCCTAATTAGCATGTGGCCTGCCTCCTGCTGTGGAGGTCAACAGTGTGGCTCCAGGTGGGGTACCAGGGGGCCTTTAAAGCAACAGGATAGACCCAGTGTGTCTTCCCAGAGCCTCAGTTTCATTCTTGGCTAGGCAAAGTAACACATAGTTTTTACATGTACGTGAGCACAGATATTTTGAATAGGATGCAGGCTTCCCCTGGAGCTTTTAAGGTAAATCTTAGAAGCTCATGGAGGGCTACCTCAGGTGGTATCCCAGACCCCAAGAAACGCATGTGTGTTCTCCGTGGAAAGCACTGGCTAAGACACAGCTTGCAGATGAGGAAATGAAGCCGGGACAGGGGCCGTGACTTCTTCCAAAGTCTCCTGTCAATCAGATAGCTGAGCTCCGGCTGCTCCAAATCCAATCCTGAGTGCCCCCCTCCACCTCGCCATCCCCTCCATCAGGCGAGCTGTGGCAGCTGGAAGGCCTGGGGAGGGACAGAGCTCCTACTTCTCTTGGCCCCACTCCCCAAATATTATATCCTCCCCCATCCTACTCCAACGGAGACCGTGATTATGGCTGCGTCGTTAGCGTCCCCAAAAAGAACAGTTTCCCGATCCTCGTAAATGTATTTCCAACAATTGCAATGTTGTTTTGGATAAATAATTGAGGACCAGATGCCTGACCTGGCGACGGGAGGGGGTGGGGGCGGGGCTGGAGGAGGAGGCGGAAAGGCAGCTCCTCTCGAAGGACAGAAATAGTCATTTGCAGTGGCAAGGAGGGAAGGAACCCTCTGACTCCCAGGGGGTCTGGAGCTGCTCAGATGTTCCCTCCAATATAAGCTGATGCCGTCCCACTCGTCCAAATCGACCTGAACAGCCCAGAAAGCTGCGCGGCCGCACCTGTCAGCCCCAATCGGCACTGCGGAAATTTTGTTAGGAAAATAGATGGACTGAGATTCAATTTTTCGATTGTCTGAAGGCTTAATTTAGTGACCTTGGAGAATATCTCCTAGAGGTGAAAGAAGATGCTGGGAATCTGCTGGGTGGGGGAGGACAGGGCTTCCCTGGTAATGGGTAATTTGTTTACTGTAATTCTCAGGCCTCTTCAGGAAGCCAGGGAAATAGTCAGATCGGTGCTGCCATTTTCTTAATGAAAAAAAAAAAAAAAAAAAAAAAAAAGGCACAGGGGGCAGGAGAGATATGAGAGAAAGAGAAAGAGACAGACAGAGACAGAGAGAAGAAAACCCCAGCCATGTACGCTACTTCCTTAGAAGCAAGTAGACATTAAGGTCACACACACACACACACACACACACACACACACACAAAGAGATCATATAAATAAAATAGATAAATAGATGTTTATTATGAAATTATAAAATACACCCTGAAGTAGAGAAAAGGGCACACCATAGGCCGGTCATCTAGACACAAAATGACTATCATGCTGACGCGCCTGCCTGCCTGCCTCTTCCCTCTCTCTCCTTCGTCCGTCCCCTCCACCGCCTCCGCTGCTCACCAAAGCCCACACTTCACATCACCTCACCTCTGCCGACTGGGCATGCCGGTCGGTGTTTGGAGGAGGCTGGGCCGTTCTGGCACCACTGGTTTGCTTACTAACAAAACTACCCAAAGAAACGTGCCGGCAGGAGGGAGGGGCTCTGCAACTGGGTCTTCTGATTCTGTCTCTGGCCCTCAAAGGTACTCTCTCAACTTCTGGAAGTCTCAGCTTCCCTAGACTGGGGAGGACAGTGGCGCATACATCTATGAGGGGACCGAATGGAAAACGATCCCAAATCCCGTACAGAACCTGGTACAGGCTAAGGGAATGGTCATGTCTAAGTTTTGCTGCTTATACCCCATGTGGTTCCAGTGACCTTAGTCAGGCTGGGCCTCTAGAAAATCCTCTAGATCATGGGTTGGCAAACTTTTCCTATAAAAAATGAAATAGTAAATATTTTGGTTGGCTTGGTGGATCTCCGTGGGAACTACTCAATTCAAGCTTGAAACTCTAGCTTGAAAGCAACCATACACAAAAGGGCATCAATCAGGCAAGGCTGTGTGTTCCAATGAAAATTTATTTAAAACTCAGGCAATCAGCTGGATTCGGCCCACAGGCCGCAGTCTGCTGACACTTGCTCTTAGACCAACTGCACTCAGGATGCGATCCCGCATCGCCAGCTTCAGGGCCCTGTGCGGCTGGTGAATCACACCGATTCCTGGGTCCCATTCCGGATCAGCTAAATTTTACAGAGTCACAAAATCTGAGAGACGGCCCCCCAAGCAATCCTGACGCGTGTTGAAGTCTGGGAACCTCTGTTCTAATCTGATTAAGGGGTAAATGGACGTATGCCTGCGGAATGCAGAAAACACTCCTCCAAGGGCAGTAACCATCACTGGGTCTCAAATCTGGCCCTTGGTGCCCTACATAGCTCATTTATAAAACAAACAGTAACAATACCCAATTTGGCACCATTTGTTACCCAGTGATGGTAACGGCAATTAATAAAACATAAATGGCACAGAGCATAGTGTAACTGATAGAGGGCACAGTCGAGGTTTGGCATACAATAATAGACAGTATTGTTCATTATTAATCTATGTGTCTAATAGCATTTGGTGCACAGTAGAACCCAGATAAATAAGATGCATTATTATAAATTAAATTATTACATATAATTATATGCTAGTGATAATTAAAAGTGGCCAGCGCAGTGCTGTGCGTATCACATACACCTGGTGGACTGCTGATCACAATGGCGGTGACATTGATGAGGTCAGAACCCTGTGAGCCGCAGGCATGGCAGGAATGTTAGTCCTAGAACCTCCCCTTCTCTCTCGCCCCTGGCCTAGAAGCTGCTCTTTCACTGTCATCATGGCTGAGGCTGTGACAGGGAGCAGGAGCCCGGCCCGGGTGTCCCCAGGCCCCAGGCCTCCGGTGGGGCGTTCAGATTAGATCGTCCGGCAGCCCTCTTCCCTCCTGTTACCTCTGCTGCTGTGGGCAGCGGTGACATTAAGGCCTCATGGCCTGAGGAACTAAAAGAGACACCAGGGCCACCCAGTCACCAACGCCCGTAGCAATCTGCACCTCCTGACACTCGGCAGCTACCCCCCCCCATGACCTGACAATTGCCACTGAGGCTCTGTCCCACATCCTGTCAGCCAGCCCGGCCCCCTCACTCCGGCAGATGAATCCATCCAGAGCCCACTCCTAACAAGGAGGCTGGCGGCAGGCGTGCCTGGCTCCTGGCCCAAAATCACCACGCAGGCTGGTACCCACAGACCCTCCCTTTCCTGGTTCTTTCAGCCCAGGAGTCTCTCTGCTGGAAAATGGAGGGAGAGAGATGCTTGAGGGGAAAAGTGTGGAGAACAGAGGTGGGTGTTAGAAATTATAGGCCTGGCGCTGGAGTGGTACCCACTTCAGCTCCAACAGTTTCTCAGTGAGTTTATGCCAGTGACCTTTACTCTCCTCATCTGCAAAATGGGCCTGGCTGGCAGACTTCTCCTCCAAAGGCTGCCCTGACGTCACCGTGTAAAGCTCCTGGCACTCAGCAGTGCTCAGCGATGTCAGCGCTCACTGGTTTAGAGGGTCAGACATACTGGTTTCCATTCCTTTACCTTTTCAACTGATACTTACTGTGCTTTGCAGATAAATCCGCTGCAACTCCCCAGAGACACCTGCAGCCAAATCCCCCTGACAAAGCTGTTAACCACAAGCTCTCCGGCTTCCTTTCCACCAGCTATAAAATAGGGGGGCAGCACTCGAACCCGGCTGGCTAGTCCTCAGGAGGAACGGTATCTAGAACCTGGCTCTGCGTCTGGCCCATTGTGGGCATCCAGGATTCCTATTTCCACTTAAAGAGGGAGACCAGGGCCACGAGAGAAACAGCGAGGCTGAGGAATTCCTCGAAAATGCTCTGTCTTGTCTCTTTCACACCAGCATGCTCTGCACTGTCCTTTAAACACACGCATTTGTGGGAATGGATGCATACATTTATGTAAACTCCCTGACACCAGGGGCCAGGCTGGTTTACCAAACAAGGTCTGTTATGTCAGAGGAATGGACTCTCTCTAACATGATGTAGGGGCTTACGTGGACAAGTGGCCCCTCTCCTGCGGCGTCCCAAGACGTGGGTCATCACGGCAAACACTCAGGCGATGGTGGCTTCCCTCACCTCTCTCTGCTCTAGGAGGCACCTGCTTTCCCGTTTCAACGTGGAATGGGGGGAATGGCGTGGGAGTCTGTACTTCCTCACACACGCAGGCTGCTGATACAATAATGTGACTGCCGAGCCCCTCCCTTGCCTCAGTCCCCCACCACCCAGCCGCCCCGGCTGCCGAACGCAAACATCTGCTGGGATCATTAAGGCGTTTCTATACAGCGCCGACCAGGGGCTGACCCTGTGACCATTTCCACCATTAGATCTGAATGACCTCAGCAGCGGGGCTGAAAGGCCGGGGTATTAATTCACAGAACCGCAAGCTCAATTTAAGATTTAATTTGAGATAACGAAGAGCTACTGAAAGTGTATTCAAACTTCTAAGCATGCAGTAAAAGGCCTTTCCCTGTTTTTCAAGTTGAATATGAATCCAATATTTCTGTCACAGGATTTATTTGCAAATTTACAAACAACATGCAAGCCCCTTTTCTCTTCTTCCAGGTCCTTCTGTTTCATCGAGCCCCTTTACGACGGATGTTCCTTTCTAGGATTCTTTCCCCCTTTCATTTCCTAATTTACAAATGGCTGCCTCTTAGGGATTACTTTTCCACAGGCTTTCTTAGGAATCTTCCCCAACATTCAGGTTCCCTTGGATTCCAGCTTAAAAATCCCAATTGTTAGCTCAACAACGATAGTCTCCTATAAAAAGCTTTGGCCTACAAGGTAGCTAACTCTCTAGGAGGGAAGGCAATGACAGGATCCCAAACCATATGCCACCCATTTGGAAAACTATGCTTCCTGTCTCTGCTAAATGTCTAGACGCTAAAGATTTTATTTCTAAAATAAAAATTTCTGTTTGGAAATGGAAATTTTAGTTGGTTCAAGTATGTTTCAAGATACCAAAAAGATTTTTTTGTGTGTTTTTGTTTGTTTAATATTTCAAGATGGGAATGGCATACTTTGGACTCAGAATCTTCCCTGGTATTTACTGAGCATCTATTTTGTGTCTGGCACTGTGCTGAGTACTTTCTTTGCATTTTCTCAAAGACTAAGTCCAGCTTTAGAAATACAGAGATTTGGGCTTAAATCCCACCAAGCAATGCATCTCCTCAAGTCTTTTTTCCTCATCTCTGAAACGTCACATACCTTGGTGCTTCCTGAAGTCAACTTTGAAAGCTATAAACACATAAACATACGGGCATAAAAATACCAGTGGGCTCAGGGGCAGCTGAGTGTGACCCTGGGACACCATAGGGAGTGAAGAGCCCTTCCACGAGCAGCACGGCAAACATTCTGATTGCTGTTAAGATGACACAATGGGCAAAGGTGGGAAACAGGGCACTTCACAAACTTGCAATTCATTTACCTTATTTGGCTTTGGGTTTTCAAAGTGAAAAGCAAGAGGTGGGTGGGCCGGTAGAGGAAGGATAAGCCGGGAGACCAGATGTAGCAGGTCTGGCTGGCTTCCAACCCAGCCTCCAGCTGGGTAACCTTGGGCAAGTCAGTCTGCGTGTCTGGGTCTCAGTTTCTCCACTTCTATTATTCTTTTGCTCATCAGGCAGAGATGAGGCTCACCATAGGGGATGGGTGGGTAGATGTTAAACCACAATTCCTGACATGGAGAAGATGCCCAGGAGAAAGGGTGTGAGAAATGACCCACGTGTGTGTAAGGCCGTGAAATGGGTTGACTAGTATTCGCCCCCAATTCATGTTCGTTCACTCACAACCTTAAAATGTAACCTTCTTTGGAAACAGGGTCTTGGCAGATATAATAAAGATAAGGATTGAGGGAGCCTGGGTGACTCAGTGAGTTAAGCATCTGCCTTCGGCTCAGATCATCATCCTGCGGTCCTGAGATCGAGTCCCACTTTGGGGTCCTTGCTTGGTGGGGAGCCTGCTTCTCCTTCTCCCTCTGCCTGCCACACCCCTTACTTGTGCTCTCTCTCTATATCCAATAAATAAAATTAAAAAAAGAAAAAGAAAACAAAATGTTTCTAAAGGATTAGTGTGGGTCCTACATCCAACAGCTGGTATCTTTATGAGAGACTGAAAGGAACACATAGGGACATGCAGACGAAGGGACTGTGAAGACACGGGCGGAGATCGGACGGTGCATCTGCAGGCCGAGGAACACCAAGGAGTCCAGCAACGCAAGAAGCCAGAAGAGAGGCAGGAACAGATTTTCACTCAGAGCCTCTGGAAGGAACCAACGCTGCCAATTCCTTGATTTTGAATTTCTGGCCTCCTGAGCTACAGAAGAGTAAATTTCTATTGCTTTAAGCTGCCTTGTTTGTGGTCATTTGTTACGGCAGCCCAAGGAAATGCAGCCAGGCAGTACGGTTAGTGTTAAAACAGGAGGCACTTTCTCGACGACAGACTTGGTATTTTTATTTTCACTGAGATTCCAGCATATCTTCCTGGGGGTGGGGGGGGGGTTTGGTACACTACTTCTGAGTCTGTTCCACTGATCTACAGAAAAAACTGTCCAGATAGGTAGTCAGTAGTCCATTTTACTAATGCAAATGAGGCCGAGTAGAACTTCCCAGTTCATCAGTTTAGAAGATTTTCTTTTAAGGATGGAAAAGTGATTTGGGTGTCCCCAAACAATATCCTTGGGCCTTATCTGACACCATCATGATTTCTAGCATGCCGATGGCATCGCCTGCGCTGGTCTTGGGTGTGGAAGTCTGCGGTGGCCAGAGCTTCAGCTCGCACGTGGGAAACACTATCCCTGCACCGCACAACTGGCTCCTTGGCCATTAAAACACAGGGCACCCATTATGGTTCTTCTCTATTCAGCCCTGGGCTTCGGTGGTTGGGGGCTTCTCCTACATCTTCTGCCAACAGGGACTGGATCTCCGTGCACCCGGAGTGCCCAACATAGCACCGAGTCCATCCCAGGGGCTCAGAGGTGTCCGAGGAATGGAAAAGGCTGCACGTGAAAAAGAGACCTTACTTGCTTTATTTTGTTTCCACCACATTGCCACGTTATCATCCTAATTTTACAGGTACGGATACCAAACTAAGAGCGGAAGCGACAGACCAGCCTATCTAGGAAGGGGCAGACCCAGGGCTGAGCTCAAGGTCACTGCTTCAAAGGCATGAACCCTGAACCATCCTCAGAGACGCGCCCAAGCTTCCCCTGAGGGATAAAAATGCCAGGGGCTTGTGGTTCTCAAGCATACAGAGGTTCCCGGCATCATTTAATGACATTGGCGAACAGGGGCCGATTGGCCCACTCCCCAGGAGTCGCCTGCCGAGCTTGGCTCATTTTGCCTGGGGAACTGGCGGGTGGAGAAGACGCAAGTAGGAGCCGGACCCTGGGCAGCCAAGTGGGTGGGAACGCACATGAGTCAAGGCTCACAGAGGGACAGTGAGTGCCATGGCACTGGGACAGTGCTGAGCTCCTCCCCCACTCCGACTTCCAGCAGTTTTCACGACAGCCCTCCGTCTGGGCAGGGCACGCTGGGGTTTATGGAGATCAGGTGACTTGCCCACGGACATTCTACTTAGGAACCAGGCTGCCAGGCCGAGCTTATCACACACATTTGACCTCCTCTTTATACTCCCCCTCCCCATGCTAATGTATTTCTGCCAGTATCCTCCCTTAGACATAAGCAAACCTTGCAATTAAGAGTGAAAGGCTCCACTTTGGAGAAGGAGAAACTGAGGTGCCGCACAGTTAACGTGTTGGCCGGAAAGCCAGTTCCACGGTAGAGACAACACTCACACCCGGGTCTGCCCCGTCGCAGGGCTTTCTACTGTACTTCAAGGCCTGGCTCAACCACGGGTACAGAACAGCTCACAGCAGTCCTGCCGCAAAGAGGAGAGCTGTGTGCACTGCAAGAGGTGACTGAGGTTGGGGGGTGGGGGGGCTGGAAAGTAGGCGGACCCTGGTGTGTGGCATAGGTCTCCCTTCCAGGAAGGTAAGGCCTTCAGCTGTCAACCCCCCTGCCCCGCACCAGGGCTGCCTGACTTGCACGGACTCTCACCCTCCTTGGGGCAGTCTGCCCAATGACTGGTCAAGGTAGGGGTCTAGAGGCCTAGCTATGTTAGCGCGATGGTGGTCACCACTGTGATGGGCCTTTTTAGCACCGGAGCTCTCCCTGAGGTCTTATCCTATCAGCTTGACTTTTCCCTCTGCCCATGCCAGCTTTATTCCACAGGCAGTGACCCTTAAAAAAAGTTCTGCAGGATACACTTCCCTTCAGAGTCAGCTCCCTGGAAAGCTCAAGGAGAAGGGTTCTCGTTTCTAAAGAAAACCGTCTAGCCTGATAAGAAGGCTCGGCCTGGGTGACTGGAATGTCTGGAGACCCTTTTTCATCCAAGTCAGAAGGAGGAAGCACATGCCTCTGAGGAACAGAAAGGGTTGGGGCCTGAGAGCTCCTGCGAGTTTCAGAGGGAGCCAGGGGAAGAGAGAGTTCGTCTGAGCAGGACCTACTTGCCTACACACCAAAGACTCACCCCCGACGCCCACAAGTGCAGGACGTAACAGGGGCTAAACTTGAACCTCTTTGTTGACATAATGAGTGCTGGCACCAAGCAGGTGGTTTTGTAGCCAACTTGGCGTGGGTTTGTGAGTTTTGATTGGCAAATCTGAAGCAAAGTTCAGCCAAGTTCTATATCTATTTTGCACTGTGCCTTATGCACAACTAAAGAAGCCAACTCTTCCGATAGACTTTCAGTTTTATGGCTGTTGGTAGCTGAAGATATTAGCTCTTTAAGTGGACAAATGCTTCTGGCAGCCCAGGCTGCACTAGGAAGAGGAGAAATGCCTTCGGGTTCCTCCGAAAATTAATGTAATAAGATGCATTAATCAGAATTCTATCAAGTCTACACACTTGGCCTGGGCTTAAGAGGCAATACTTTGAAATTGCAGTTGGCTAAGCTTCCCTATTCTTTGCAAATCAGAGTTGGGAAAAAAAAAAATGGAGCAGAGCTAATGTTTAAGAAAAACTGGCAATGGGAAAAAGGCTGGAGCAACTTCTAATTCCTTAGATCCGCCAGGGGCTGCGGAGGGTAATGGACAATTTGACTTTTCTATTTCCACACAGGTACTTTAGACTGGGACCAGAAACAGTTGGTTGGACCCCTGGCCAGCTCAGGACCTGTTTGGGCAATGGCTTGGCCCCAAGTTATTTACTTGTTCACTTTTGGCTAACAGTAACTTACTTTGGGACTTGCAATGGAATCTTGGCTCTTGTTTGCCTTCAGATGTTTGTAACCAGGTGATGAGAAATTCTGGAAGCTCAAACAGGTTACACAGATGAGTGTGTTGGCACTGCGTGACTCGTGACTTAAGGATTACCTTCTCAGGAAACCAAAAACACTGAGCCACAAAATCAGAGCCAGAAACAGTTTCTTCCTAATTGCGCACTTTTAGGTGACACCACGTTTTAAAGTGACATGACAGTGCCCTGAAGATTGTACTACAATTTGGTTGTGCTTTTAACGTGAGACAGCTACATCTGTATTTACCATTATAACTCAGTACCCAAGAGATGAATATTTTTAAAGACAAAGGGCCAGGCTTTTGTGGAAACATTTTTCCCCTTGTATTTAAAAAAAAAAAAAAAAAAAAAAAAATGGCTCCTTCTTGTCTGGTAGACTTCAGTAATTGGCAGGATTTTGAGTAAGCTCTTTTAAGAGCCCTCTGTTTCTATTTTCACATTAAACACACTTGCAATATCTATTAAAAGCACAAATACTGAAGCACACACCAAGACTATCAATGAGCTTACATCTGGAGGCCTCAATCTATCAGGAGAAATGAAGCGAGCATTCATAGAGCTTTATTTCTTGGGGAATTCACATGTTGGAAGAGAAGAGGGTGCCCTCTTTTTCTTTGCCTCCTGGACCTGGCCAGTGTCCCACACTTTATATCAATTCCATACCCGAGGGCTTATCAGAAGGGGTCAAGTTCAGGATGTGATTAAAACAACAAATACTGGATTCTGCCTTCATCTTGAGGAGTATTTCCATTAAAGCCTGGGGGATTCCACAGGAGAAAGGCAGAACAGACACATGGATAATTCCACCATGTTCTGGCCAGAACCCTGTGGCCTTATAATTCTAGGATGATTGAGCAATATCCCAGGAAAGACACACAAGGTCACCCAGGGGACTTGTGAACATCTATTTGGGAGACAGGCTCTGAGGCCTGAAGAGATCTTCAAAGTCATTCTCAAGGTTATGCCCGAGCATGGATGGGGCCAGATGTGAGCGTGGATTTGCAGGCAGCCAAGCAGCAGGATGAGAGCTCTGCCGGCAACGGCCCTTGGCCTCGGCCTGACAGTTGCACATTTAGCTCTTTAGCTCCTTTCCAGATTTTGTTTAAAGAGCAGGAAACAAAGAAGGATTAAAGCCCAGGGGAAGAAAAAGGAGCCATAACTCAATGGCTGTCTTCCTTCACAGTTTCCCCCATCCCATAAATGTGTTTTGTATGAAAGTGTATACACTGGGCAAGAAGAGGGCTGTGGTCTCAGATTTTACACCCTACCTATGGGTCAGGCTCCTGGCAGATACAGATGGCACACTCAAGATGGATAATCTGAGGAGTATTTAATAAAGGCGCTACTGGTCAAGATCAGCGTAGGGTCTAGGGAAGCAGTGAGGTGTTGTGCAGTGACCTGGGGTTAGTAACAGAAGGAAGAGCTCCTCGCCCTTGCCGGCTGGCCAGGGAGAAGCTGCTATGGAACGAGGCTGTCCACCCGCACCCTGCAGGGGGCAAGCCTGGGGATCGAAGAGCATAACCCTGCTTGGTTCCGAAGTCCTGTGGGTCCAGGCCCACCACTGGTAAATCCAACCTGAGCATGAGAGACCCAGAAAGCCCGCTGAGGGCAGCCTCCCAGGACACAGAGGCAGGGCGGGAGGGATCCCGAGGCACAAAGGTAACTAGGGCACAAACCATACTCTAGAGGGGCTTAAGGGGCCCGAGAACCCTACTGTCCAGGCAAATGAGAGGTCAAGTACCCATGTTTCCCCAACTTCAACCAGGAGAACCTGGCTATTACGGTTATACCACCGACCCTTAAACACCACGGGGGTTGGGCACTCCAAACACACCCTCCTGGGTGCAGCGGAAAACCTGCATGTAACTTGCCTCTCTCAAACCTTCACTACTCAGTACTGTTGACCAAAAGATCCTACCAGTAATATAAGCAGTCAATTAACGTGTCTCTTGTATATTATACTGCCTTTCTACAATGCACTAAGTTAGAGAGAAGAAAATGTTATTAGGAAAATCATAAGGAAGAGAAAATACATTTTCGGTACTGCACCGTGTTTATGGAAAAATTCCACGTAGCTGTGGACCTGCACAGTTCAAACCCAAGTCGTTCAAGGGTCAACGGTGTGTCAGCATGCCGCATGAGGTGTTACGTGAAGGCACGACTCTCTTCCCAGAAAGATCTCAGTTGGAAACCCCTAGCCTAGATGTTCTCTCTGGTTTCTTCCAGGTCTGCTGTACAGGATTCCAAAGGACAAACTGGAGGTAGTCCACACGGTGCACATCTCAAAATCTGTAAGGTTAGCAAAGGGCACTGACACCTTCCGCTCAAACCCATGGAGGCAGTGCCTTTTGTTTGGCGTGTACGTAGGAAAGGCAACATTTTGAATTAGAGGTTTATTTTAATCTTTGTCTTGGTAATTTTATTAGACGGTGGGGCATATGGGATCTAAAGATCAGAGAAAAAAGATAGGACCATTTTAAAACAGCATTCCATTGAATTAGCATAGGAAAAGGCATATTCATTTTAAGATTTCTAGAGAAAAGGAGGTATTTCAATGGGAAGATAAAAAGGAGGAAGGGGGCAGTGGAAATGAAACTCCATGAAGATGAAAAAATTATTGTCTTAAGGACACACAAAATGAAGGCACATTTTCTGCTGAACTTCTCTAGGAGAAAGGGCTAGAAGGGCTTCCCAGGATTGGCTCCATTGGCCGGTAGGAGTGGGTCTCGCTGAACTCGGCTTCCCTTGTGATGGCTCTCTGTGGGGGAAAGAAACTTCAAGCTAGTGTGCCAAGCGGTGTTATCGAATGCAGATATTCCATCAGGAAGAGAAAAGGAAAACTCACCAAAGAAAACAACAGGTACCTAAGCCAAGGGAGATCTAATATAACCCACAGATTGGGGGGTGGGGGAGGCCAGCCTAGGAGAGGTTGGAACCCCGGCCCTGCCTTTCCTAATATAGATTAATGACTTGCTTAGGCTAGCAGCTACAAACTTGCCAAATGTGCTGACCGCCTGAAATTAGCGAAGGTGGTGTCCACGGAAGGAAGGAAGAAAAGAAAATGAGGGGAGCCTGAAAGCTCCTCACTCATCGCGGCCTGACATATGACAAATGAAATTAACGGTGACAAAGAGAACAACGAGTGTTAGATAGTAGAAAACAAACTCTGAATGAATATGGCTGATCTCAAAGGGGCCATCCGCTGTGGTTGACAAGACCTTGGGATTACAACAGACACACGCACTCACAAAGCAAAGCCCCACACGCAGCGCTACTCACATACGCACACCGCAAGTCAGGCATGGCCAAGTTACATGGGCAGATCACATCGCTTTCAACCAGGACACACTGCACGTCCCCGGGAATCAGAATAGATTATCCTGGACTGTGGCAAAACTCAGTTCAAGTATCTCACTCCATTCCGGTCACCTTATAAAAATTATATTCACCAGACACTTGAACGGTATTAGGAAAAGCACGGACGCTGGTTCTCAGACTTGGAAGTCTGAGTGTTCATAAAAGGGCTATGTACACATAGTTCAGGAGGTGAGAAAAAGGGGGAAAAAATTCAGTGAAAATTATTTTCGGCTTCAGACACCTATGTGAGGTGGGTGACTCTTTGTCAGCAAAATAGAAAAAATCGGGAGCAATATTAAAGGTAAATTTGAGCAGCTGAATATTTTTTCTGAAAAACAAAAACAAAACAAAATTATCCACTGACCATGGGGAGGGGAGGACAGATGTATATACAAACTGCAACAACAACAAAAATCAAGCAAAAACAAGTATCTCGGTATTCTCCTATAACATAATGAAATGAAAGAATTTTGCATAAATTTAAAAGGAAACAAAATATGTAAAAGGAATTAAAAAGCAAAGAAAGAGAAAGAAAGAAGGAAAGGTAGCAGATGGAGTGAACATACGCGATGACAGTTGCTAAAGGGCACTCTAATGACAGGAATATACTAGTTAATATATTTCCTAACAGAGGAACATCCAACCCAGAGAGTCTATGAACCAGGAAAGCATAGAAGACCATGAATTAATAGACAACTGCGGAATTCTTTACGAAGATTTACCTGCGTGTATACGTTCTGAGTATGTGTGTACACACAGGGATGTCCCAACCCGAGTGGTACAGAGCATAACTGTCCCAGACTGTGAGTGACCGATGTCCCTCCAGTCTTATTTAACTGGTTGTGCACACACATTCTGGTGCAGGTCAGAAGACAAGAGAAGCCAAATGTTCCCCCTTAGGTCACTGCGTGCCTGTCCCTTTCTTTGCCATCCTCTGAAACATGGCAGAAGTTATTGAAAGATCAGGGAAGGCTCTTGACGTGCCCGGAGTTCCCCAGCCATGCTTCCGGTGTCAGAAGCCCGTGCTCTGCCGTGATATTTTCCATGTCTGCGGGTCCACGCAGCAGTACTGTCTCTCCTGGCATTATGACAAAGTGACGGAGCACTTGTCTTTTTGGATCTTGTGCTGTCATTTGTCTTTTTCTATGGAGTTGTTGTTTTTTTTTTTTTTTTCCCCCTCCTGCATAAGATGATTTATCTCCAAAAAGAAAAGTCTTAATATAGTTATTCCTTCAGAGGAGAGGAAATCTGGTTGACATCCCTGCCCTCTTCCACACTTGCTCTTCTGGCCCACTTGGGTCGGGATTAGGCAGGTCTGACAATTAGAACCGAATGTCCTGGTCAGCAGACAAGCGGACACAGAGGGATGGGCAGAGGGTACGATTACCCGCCGTTGCAGAGTCCGTCCAGGCGACTGCGGCGGCACTGAAAGACACTTTAATCACTTGTTGGCTGATTTTGCTAACAAATATGCCTCTGGGAGGCCTAGGTGACACCGGGGCTTCCCTGATACATCCTGGGTATGTTCTCTGGGCCGGCATGTCACTTTGGATGGCTTACTACGAACTGCCAGTGTGCTGCGGTCCCCTTACGTGGGAAACAATGGTGGTTATCTGGGGGGACGTAAACATATCCGCTTACTCTGTGTCGTGGGGCGTAAGATTAGGCAGAACCTAGTATTTCCAAGATTAGCTACCATTTAATGGATCTAGGTGGAGGCTTCAAATCATCAGGGAATAAAACTGCGTTCTGCCAGGAATTTCTTGAGGAACTCAGCATAGTGTTGAAGACACAGGGCAGGGAGCCCCTATAGCTCTGAAGGAGAGTATCCAAGGACCACTAACGCAACCGTGTTGGCCTGCTCTTCCCACGACTCTCAAGTCCCTGGTTAAGGGCTTTGGAGATTTTTATAAGGGGCCGAGAGATTGCCTGAAAGCAAAGGAAATAAGACCTTAACTCTTTCCCTCTGGAGGATCCCTGTTCTTAATGCTCCTCCAGTACTAAGAGATTTGCTAAACACATATCCTTGTCTTCAAGGAAGAACTTGCCTTGAGGGAGGTGAGCGTGGACTGTGGACCCAGGGGAAGAGGGCAAGTTTACCGGCATGTTTGCGTGTGACCGAGCTACCCCAGGTAGTGGTCATCCACAGAGACCCAAGAGCTTTACAAGAGCTCTGACGTGGATGCAGAAAGAGTGATACCATCCTCCTCCTTCTTCCTTCCCAACTGAGTTTTAAGAAACGGTCACCGCACTCACAAAGACAAATGAAGGCAAGACAGCCGGCTAAGCAGATCCATTTGTTCCCTTACTGGAAGGCAGTGGAAACAGTAAGAGCCCCTGTGTCCTGGATTAAATCTCTGAAATTCTTAAAAAAAAAAAAAAAAAAACCTGATGGGAGGAATAAAAGAAAAGAGACACCAAGGAGAAAAGCTGGACTTCCACCTACTGGGGCAAGAAGAAGGTGGGGAAGGACAGTGGCAGGGGGCAGCTGAGTAGCTGGGGTGGAGGGACCGGTTTCAGTTACTAGCCTGAAAGTTAAGGATAGATTATCTTAGTTGTACCGGCTGGGGAAGCAAATCATATCAAACACAATAAAAATATTTTTATTAGAAAATGATGTTTTGGGGGCTATCTGGCTGGCTCAATTGGTAGAGCATGCAACTCTTGATCTCCAGGTTGTGAGTTCAAGCACCATGGTAGTCATAGAGACTACTTAAAAATTTTCTAAAATCTTAAAAAAACAAAAAACAAAAAAACAATGTCTTCCTCTCCAGATTACTGTGGTGGATTTTTTTTTTAGATCTTCCTCAGCTTTGCTTTGCTTAGATTTCTGTTCCCCCTTCCCCCAGAAAATGTCTAAAAACAATTCTGCTCCAACATCCATTCCAAGTAATGGGACACATGGTCCAAACCACCCAGGAAAAGCATTTGTACATTTTCTCATCGGACTTAAGATTGGCTCTAAAAATGAATGAGGGCAGGGGGAATGGGGAGAACTTACTCTCTCCACTCGGAACACCATGTATCCTCAGTGCTTCATGGAGTCCGTAGCTCATTAGCTACAGTTAGTAAGAATCCTGTGACCTGTGGGGCCATAAAATTCCCCATAATAATTCATCAGGTCCTGAGAGTTCCCCTAAGTACATTCAGATCAAGTGCATGACATTTCCCCCTAATGGTGGCATTGGCTAATGGCCTAACAGAATTTAGATGGCTCCACCAAGCCACACAATTATATTACGTAAGTTCAACGAGTAGCTATCGTTGGGGTTGATGGGTAGACTCGGAACAGCATTTAGGCTAGTGGTCAAGAACACACACGAGAGCCCTGCGAAAATTAAACTCTTGGAACATCAGTCTACTCATCTTTCGAGTAGGGACATTAATACTTACTGCATAGGTCTGGGCTGGGGATTATATGGGCTCAGGAAATTAGACATGCTGGCTTATTTTTCTGTTGGAGACTATGTTGAAATTAATGATGCACTGAAGAAGACACCCCTGCTTCTGACAGTCATAAACAGACTTGTCTCCTTTCCCTAATGGTTGCACGCTTTCCTACTACGAGAATACCTTTAATGGCATCAGAAATTCAGACGCCCACACTTTTTTGTAACCACTGATTGTGTAATACATAATGATTGAATATCACTATGCATTCTGTAACATGGCAAAATAATTTCTCTTTACACATCACAATTGCATTTCTCCACATTTGAAAATCATCGGCACCCACGTAAAGACAATTATTTACTTCATCTAGAATACCATCCTCACAGCATACATAGATTTAAAGAAACCAGAGATTAACTCTGTAGTCCAGAAGGTTGAAGCACTGAGGTCTGGATTCTTTGAGGGTGTCCAAGGAGGAGGACATGGAAATGTTGGCAGAGGACAGAAGACTGAGACTGGATGTCATGGGTGCCAAGAAAAAGGTTGGGGGGAGGGTAGTTGCTGCAGGGAGTTTAATCAGTTGGGCCATGCCCTAGAAGGTTCTCCAAATAGGGTAAGGGAATGCCTTTGGGCATCAGGACTATGTGGGAAGATGAAACATTTGAGCTGGTTGATTAACCAAATGAAGATGGTAAGAAAAAAATGGAGAACCAGCCTGTAAGGCAGTGCTTCCCAATAATACTTTTTCCAACGATGAAAATGTTCTGTGGTGAGCTGCCCAATATGGTAGCCATGTGCAGCTCCCAAACACTTGAAATGTGGTCAGTGTGACTGGAGTAGTGACTTTTTAAAAAATTCATATAATTTAAAATCATTTAAATTTAAATAACTACATGTGGCTACTAGCTATCATGTTAGACAGCACTGCTCTGAAATTTGCTCAGGGCTGTTTAAAGAGAACCTGATTGTATAATAGTAAGTAGTTCCCTCTGTCTGAGAATCAGCTAATGGCTGATAAAGGCTGGGACCTTTCAACCCAAGGAAATATGTCTTTCTAGAAGCCATAAAATCCTTCTAGGTGAAACCGAGTTGCTTTATCCCATGGTGCCCTGCTTTTGTCACATCTGAATCAAGTTTTAGCCACTGTTATTAATTAGAAACAGGGTAGAAGCAAAAACATTTAAAATAAACCCAAGCCCTGGATGTTAAAGCTGTCATTTTTTACATGGCCTCATGATTCAACGATTAATGGACCTTAAAACAATCATAAAACATCAAGGCCCTTGCTCAAGCTTAGGAGAGCAAGAATAGCTTTACTTCTGCTCCGGTCTTCTTGTTTTAAATTCATTGGGTGTCACCAAGCTCTGTAAACACTTTTAAGTATTTTGACATTGTCGTATGAGATGCTGTTAATCTGTTTCCTCCCTGACCTTCATTGGCCAGCAGCATGTTGCGACTCAGAGGAAAATTCATGAAAAACAGCAAGGATGTACTCAGTGACATAGATTAGGACACAATAAAACTAAATAATGGCTATAATGTGCAGATTCTGATTCAATAAACTAACTCACCGAAGATTTATTGAGCGCCCAGTCTGTACCAGGCACTTGGTGGACACTTGCCCATATAACATATTTTATTTGCACAATCCTCAACATAAATACACGGCGCCAGCATCAGTGCCCCCATTTTATAGATGAGCACACTAAGGTCCAACCATGAAGTTAGTAATGGACAGAACTGCGATTCAAAACCAGGTTTTCTGACTCCTAAATAACATTTTTTTTTCCTAGCGTGCCACTTCAGGATAGTAACCTTTTGCTTATGATCTGTGGCAGACTGTATTCTTCAGAAGTGGCCATGGCAATATTTCTAGTCCCACATTCTCTTCCAGAACCCTTTCATCGCCCCATCAAGAGGTGGGGTCTATCTCCTCTCCCTGCACACCTGGGAAGCCCTGTGTAACCACCTGCACAAAGAGAATGCAGAAAAACCAACACTATGCGACTTCTCTGGCTAGGTCGTAAAGGGCAACAGAGAGTAAGTGTGGCTCTCTCTCGGAACATTCACTCCGGAACCCAGCGGCCATACTGTGAGGAAGACCCAGCTGCCTTATTGCAAGGAATTGTAGGTGTTCCAGCCAACAATCAGCATCAGCCTTGGACTCATCCGTGAACAACGCTCAGATGACCCCTTCACACCCTCCACCCTGACCCCTGGTTTATAAGCTGCCTCAGCTAACGCCGACTGGAGCAGAGACAAGCTGTTTCTTCCAGCCCTGCCGAAACCACAAATTCATGAACAACATAAATGTTGTCATTTTAAACCACTAAGTTTTGGTGTGGTTTGTTATGCAACAATAGCCACTGGAACCTGGTCAAACTTTAATCAAACTCTACAGAATAGGCAAATGCTTTAAGTCCCTCATCAAAGACGTCCAAGGGCTAGATAATGCGTTCCCATGAAAGAAATCCTGAGAGGAAAAAGATAAAAGCTTGGCTATGGAGAGACACTAAGAAGTTGGAAGTCTTATTATACTAGGGAATTGAACGGAACACTTGAAGGAAAAGAAAACAGAATGCCTAAGGAATATACCAGAAAGTTCAGATTTATGGGACTGTACATTTATTGCTTTGACTGCTAAGATCTATCTAGAGCCTCCAGTGGCTTTGGACTCATTTCCTAGTTTGGCTCTCAAAGACTTCATGGCTTAAGTAGATCTTCTACTTTTGTCTCTTGGGGGTATGGGATGGTACTGGGTTTATTCCACAGTGTTCAGAAGATGGGGAAAATATTCCAGGATGCTAGAAAGGGGACCCCACACAGGGGACCCGACAAGGCAGGAAAACATCTTACTCATTTCTATATTCACAAACCCTGGCACCGTCCCTGACAGTTTTTAGAGGAACTGAGGAAAAAAAAAACAGATATCCTCATGGACCTACGGTCATAAAACAGTTAAAGAAGGTTGGCAAAGCATGATGGTGACTTCTACTTGACACTTAACACATTTCACCAAAGTGAGAGGTTATTTACATCTTAGCAACCAATCACCTAAGACCCAACATGGAACTCACCACTTTCTATACACCCTCAAGGTGGCCCCTATCTGTGTTCGAGGGTTCAGAGGTGCTGACTGACGCATCAGGCACCCCACCACCCCCAAATACATTTTTCCTTTCCTGGGTAAGAGTCCTTTGCCTATCTTAAAAATTCTACAATCTATTTCCTAAACTTTGATGTTTTGGTAGTAATATTCTTAACTTCCACTGATATGACCCTATGAACACATATATCTTTATTTTTAAGATGTCTTGCAAATATCAGGAGAAAGAGACATTTTGTATGAGCTTCCCAAATACAGATGAAAACCACCCATAGTTATCAGGAGCAATACTTAAATCTTTCAGGAGCTGTTACCTTTGAAGAAATTTAGATTAATCGGGCTGCTTTTAAAACCTGTAATACTTCCACGGTTACATTCTTAGAATCACAGAATGCCTAAGGTATAAGCAGGATTTTTTTTTTTTCCTTTTTATGGATGGCTGTGAATTTCCTGTGCACACCTGTACTATCAAGGTAACTTTTGCTATAAACAGCATTTTTAAATTATCACATAAAAAACTATCAAGCACTAAATTAGAAAAAAACAGAAATTCGAAAGTGATAGTTAAATTTATGAAGCAGTTCTGCTACACTCAAAGGCTCATTGCTTGACATGTAAAAAATTTTGAGCTGCGTGTAAGGCCTGACTATGAATTTGACTCCAGCGGGGGAACCACAACCCACACCAGGCTCCCAATGAGAGCCACATGCAGAACATATGCGCTTTGGATGCACGCTTGTTTGCATGACTAATGGTGATAATATTAAAAGTCTTTTCTCATCATTTCAATTCTTTCATTTTTTATTTTTTTTTTATTTGGCTGAGTGCCTTTTTTGCTACCTCCAAGAGCTGTTAATTTTGCTCGCTGCCGAGCAAAAGTCAAAGTCAGAGTCTAAACAGCTTGTAATGAGTTTTCAATGGCCCATCTCAATGAAATTGAGGGCAAAGACCAGCCGGCTCAGGCAATGTCAGCCCTCGGAATTTATTAGTGAGGGCAAGTAGTGTTGGGGGGAAGGTGCAGAGGAGGGACAGAAATTCCTGAGCTCTTCGAGAGAAGCCCGGCCCTTATTAAAAAGCGGTGACAGCAGACTGTTCCAGGCAGGACACACAGAATCAGACCCATCTGCCATTAGCCTCCACTGGGGCAGGGTCACACTTGGTTGGGGAATGAACGAGAGAGGGGTCTCTTGTAAGAAAAGGAGAGTTTCCATCTCCCTGGGGATGTGGATGTGGTTATGCCTAGCCCTCACGTCCATCTCTCCACAGAGAAGGAGGTGCTCCTCCCTTTCTCCAGACCCTCTGCACACCACCTGCACACGCACGTGCACGCACACACGAATCTCAATCCGCTAATGATGGTTTAGGCAAAACGGGGCAGTATTCAATTTCCGAGTTCTGACTTTTATTTGTTCAATTCTGTTTGAATTTCTCCATCGCACACGTTTCCTACAGATCCCTTATGATTTTATTTCCCGGAATATCCTTTAAAACCACACAATGCTTTTCTGCACAAGCACAAAATCTCCATATAAAACAGAATTCTGCATGAGCCTGACAAATAAATTCTACACTTGAGAGCAGAGATCAACTTGACAATAGCTTCTTTGGCCACAAGAAATGTATTGTAAAGCCACTAAAATAATACACTTGAGCAAGGTGGTGGTTTGAGGGGGTAAAAAAGGTCTTATTTCTGCACAGCCACACATTTTTTTATGTTAGGAGGGAACTGAGGGGTATGTGCTAAGGCTTACATATCCTGCAAGTGGAATAAATTAGGACTGTTGGATCTTCTAAGTTGGATTTTATAGAATTAATATTATAAACTGATATGAATTATATTGATTGATATTGATATTAAATCGATAGATATTTCTATTGAATTATATGTTGATGCTGACATTAAGATTAAATTATCATTGATTCCAATTTTTTTTTTTTTAATGGAGCACCTACTACATGCCAGCCCCAATGCTAAGCACTGAGAACACCATGGCAGGCTTGGTGACGGAGGTCAGCTCATTTTTCTTACCACTGACTTACTTCCTCAACAATCTGTCATCTACTGATGCAGTGCTGAATCATTATAGTCACAAAAATCCACTAAGTACGTACTAAGAACGAAGCGATGGGCTAGGTTCAGGGAAGAAATGCATGGTCTCCATCCTCAACTAACTTAGACTCCAGTGGCACAGAAAATTCCAGATTAACATAGTGGGTTTGCAAATCTTTCCACAAACCACTACCTGGTTCTTTATTTAAACAGATTTATTTTCCCAGGATTCACTTTATTACTTTCACTTGCCACTGGCACTCACAGAACTACCCTCCCTCTCTTTGCACCAGTTCATGTCCCTTCCCACAAAGGGAAGGGAAACTGAACATATCTCTAATGTCTCATATAGAATCTACATAAAGAATTGGTTTGCATGCATTCGACAAATAGCAAAAAAAAAAAAGGGGGGGGGCTTTGTGTTTAATATAGCTGTGTATTTAAAAAGCATTTGTGATCCAAGAGTGAGAATTACTCATGGGCACAACCATAGTCATTTTCACAATGACAATCATGCTAATAACAATAACACTAAGAAGAGGCAGCAGCAGAAGCAATTACTCTGGGCCAGACTTCATGATAGGCTGTTTACATGCATTATCTCATTAAATTTTTATTTAACCTGCAAGTCAGGTACTATTTTTAACCCATTTTGCTGATAAAAGGTTGAGAGGTGTTAAGTGACTTCCCCTAAATCACAAAGCCAGTACATTTCAGATCAGGGGAATCGGACTTCAAAAATCTATGAAATAACAAAATTCTTATTTAGATCACAAATCCAACACAGCTTTAGTCTTTGAATCAAAAATTTAAAAGTCCTTTTGTCTGAAAGTGAAACATAATTGATCCATATACCGTAAGAAGAAGGACTAGGGGTGTGTGCATGAGCTCGAAAGAGGTCTCTATCCAAAATTCACTACTGCCAACTTTAAAACTGCTTGTTGGGAAACGAAGTGAAGGGAGGGAACCACTCCCCACCCCACGCACAGGGTAAGTACCCGATTCCTTATCAACTTCAACCGCATTCAAATATCGGGGGCGTAAATATCCTCACTGGAAGTTAAAATGCCAACAGTTCTTGAAGAGTAAGAAGAGGGGGAATTACATACCCAATTACCCAGAAAACTGCACCGGGAAAGAAAGAAACTATTACATGAGCAATATGCACGCCTACAACTGTTGTATTTTATAAAACTTTCCTAACACGGCTCGCTGCTTGATGTTTTATATTGGGGAACACCCTGCCACAATGGTCAGAAAAACACCAGCTCATTTGTTGACAAAGAAAATGAGTCAAGTGAGTGCAGAGGAGACACTGTCATCTACAGAGGAGTTTGGGGACGGTGGCCACAAGCCTGACATGGACCAGACACACCCACCGTAGCCAGCTGAGCATGTGGGTTTTTGAACAATTCTCTCATTCTGAAAAGTGATCTGAAGCTAGGAGCGCTTCCACATGAACCCCGTCGAATATCTGCAGGTTTATCTTCGCAGTCCAGCTGCCCCACGGGTCGTCAGCTGATGTGGCAAATCTTTTAGCAAGGAAGTGAATGACGAATCCTATCAGTGAGGACAGTCTCTGCGTGCCAATGCCTGTCAAGGGCTAATTCTGATCTCCCACGCTTAGCCCTGTTCCCCAAACCCTAGAAATTCTTAGGAGAAGGAAGAAGCTGAGAGCAGCACCTCCTTCTAGGTGATTTTCACACCCGGTGTCTAGAGGGGCCTCCAGGGAAATAACCTGCACACGCCGCATTGCTCCATCGGCTCACCCCTCCCCAAGCCAAATGTCAGTGCAACCTGCTCGGCTTTGTGCTGAAAGCACATGGCATGCGTTTATGGGAAACCCAGCCCTTCCCTGGCATTCTTCCGCAATACCGTGGCTGAAAGGCACGTCTTTTTTTTTTTTTTTTTTGCCACGGAACAGTGAACATTTATACAATCATTAAAATCGCATCTACCACCATATTTTTTCTCCTTCTCAGTTTTAATACATTTTTATAATTGCACTGAAGATATTCTAACCCTGTTTTTAGTGCAAAGATAAAATTTATGAACCGTGACAAACGTATCATCTCAGAGCCAACCCAAAGGATAACAATGTGTGTGGTGAAACCCAAGTGTTAGCTCCCTTCTGCCCATTTTAATGGGATGGGAGAGAAAAAGAGTTACTCCGAACCCCAATCCTCAAATTCCAGACGTGGGAGAAGTTCCCAACTCATGCCCTCGAGCCAGGGACAAATCTCAAGGTAAAGTATTTATTCGCACAAAAATTTTTCTAAGGTAACAAATGTATTTGAGACTACGATTAATTAATAGGTACTTTTAGTTTTTATGCTGTGTATAATTTCTGCAGTTTCTCCCAACACAACCAAAGGTATTCAACTATATTTGTTTTCAGAATGACTTGCCCCCTTCCCCCTTTATCTTTTTCCCTATTTCCTTTAGAAGGTGTTTTTGAAGGGCATAATGGGAAGGGGCCACATGGGGAGCAGGGAGGACCAGCAAGTAAGTGCTCAGCTGGGCCATCAGGGAGCTAGCTGGGTGACCTTGAACAAGTCCCTCTCTGGGCTCCACTCACCTCACCCTTATAAGGAAGGATTTGGAGTAGATTTCTGAGCTCTAAAATGAAATGTTACAAAGAGATTATTTAAAATAAAATAAAATAAAATAAAATAAAATAAAATAAAATACCTCCTGTTCTCAGATGATATCATTGATGAGGCCATCACTTTTAAAAGGAAAATCTTAAATGTTGATGAATTCTTAAAAATGTAGCAATCGCATTTGCTTGAACGTGTGTTTCCAAACCCAGACAGACACCTTGAAGTTAAAAGAGAAAAAGAAGAAAAAAAAAAAAGGTGTGGAGGGGATTTTGGTAAGCGCCTACCCTAGGGTTTTTCTTCCTCCCTGTAGAGTGCGCCCTGGCCCTGAACTGTCCTGTCCACCGATAAAGAACACCAGAGACAAGTCTAACTCCGACAAACTTTTCTGCACTGCCTCCCCCTTTTCTCTTCAGGAACACAGAGTTTTAAATATTTCCCAACTTTACATAATAGCCTTGAATAAGACACCAATGCTAGGGACCATAATGAAGTGGAGGTAATCTACACAATTTAAAAACACTTATTGTGACAAAATGGATTGACGAGGTACGGGTGATACAAGCGCGCATAAATGAAATGCATCCCACCGGAAAAGCATTTTGCTCACATTGTCATTTACGGCTCCTGAATTAATAGACCAAGAAAGGCACCACCGGCCCCAACAAAATGCCGTAAAACCACTGGCAGCTAGTGGTGTCTCAAACTTTAATTCCCCTGGGGAGAAAAGGACACTGCCTCATCTGTATTCAGTCCTGACATTGGCCACATCTGATATGGAACATTAGCTTCTAAGTCTCTCAATAGACTAGTGTCCTTCAGTTTATATTACTTTATGTTAATAGTAGAAAAATTACACACAACATCATTTATCATTGTTATACTCTACTATACATCCCATAGCTTATTTTAATATATTTATTTACCCCTGAGACAATGAGAAATTAAAAATATATATGTATCAAGAAAAAACCTATAGAAAAAGAATCATTGTAAATCTCTTCAGGGAAAAATAAAAAACCTCTTGGGGGGGGGGAATGTATTATATAGCTAAGCTGGTGAATGATAAGGTGCTTTCTGCCTAAGGACGTGGGTACCGTCTGTACGAGAATTCCTGGAGCATGAGTACATAACAAAAAGCAGAATATTAATGATAATATATCTTTTGTTCCCTCATCTCACTGTTTTTTTGTTTTTTGTTTTTTCATTTGTTGATTATATCCTTGGGTCCCTCTCCTTCTGTTATTAGCTTTTTTGACATCTGCCCTCTAGCCAGGGAAAGGCAAGTTTTGTTTTGTTTTGTTCTCCATTTGAAAAGCACTGTCGGGCGCCTGGGTGGCTCAGTGGGTTAAGCCGCTGCCTTCGGCTCAGGTCATGGTCTCAGGGTCCTGGAATCGAGTCCAGCATCGGGCTCTCTGCTCAGCAGGGAGCCTGCTTCCCTTCCTCTCTCTCTGCCTGCCTCTCTGCCTACTTGTGATCTCTGTCTGTCAAATAAATAAATAAAATCTTAAAAAAAAAAAAAAAGAAAAAGAAAAGCACTGTCAGCCTGAACCTGACTTTCACTTCACGTCACCCAGATTCCACAGCAGCACCGTGGAACCTTGTTTGGACTGAAAAGGGCACTGATGTCCTTGTCCTGGGAGCCTTCCTCCACTTCAAGCTCCAGCCAACTCTCCCTGTGGAACACGGGCAAGTCACCCGTCCCTCTGGGCCTCGGTTTCTTCAGAAACGAGAGTAGTTTTGACTTGATGGGCCAAGATCTCTTGCAGCTCTGGTGATTTTTCTGGCCCAGTGATTTTCTGTTCTATTATTTGTCCTCATCACAGTCTCTCAAAGTTAGATGGATCTCCTCATTTTTCAGGAGAGCAAATGCAAGTTCAGAAGTATTGACCTGACTAGAGTCTGAGGATGGAAAACAGCAGAATCAGGAGTGGGATGGAGCCCGGGTGTGTCTGGCCATTACTCTTGCCTGGATGTCACGCTGCCTGGGGAATGTCCCCTCCAGGGAGCATCTCTGGGAATGGCTCTGCCACAGAGATTTGGGGAAATGATCTGATTATCAGCTTGAGGCTCAGGACCGCCCTGTATACTCTGAGGTTCATGTATTTCCATCACTTTGGCCCTAAAAAGCAAAAAGGCATGTCTTGAGTAACACACGGTTATGCAACATGTTCTAATTGTGTCTTACTCAGGCTAAGAAGCTGCTGACTTGAGAGTGTCTCTCCCCTGCGGCAGCAGGTTTTCTTGGTTACAAGGTACTTTCGCAGATTATGCCGTGTCATCCTCACCCAACACAGGACTCGGGGCAGGTACAATTTCCGCAGTTCTACTGATAAGGAAACTTAAGACAAAGAGATCTCCCGCAATGAATGGCTGAAAGGCTGATCCGGGAAGTGAGAGCACAGTTCTGGCTTCTGGCCCAGGCAGGGCTCTTTCTAATACATTGCAGTGACACAAATAAACAGATATATTTGCAATGCACATGGACAATAATTAATTATTTTCCACCAGGCTGAAACTGCTGTAGTTTATATAAGACTGTACAATCCTATTGAGTAACAGAGTAGGGGTGCCTGGGTGGTGCAGTCAGTTAAGTGTCTTACTCAGTTTCAGCTCAGGTCTTGATCTCAGGGTCCTGAGATCAAGCCCTGCATTGGGCTCCAAGCTCAGCCGGGGGTCTGCTTGAGATTCTCTCTCTCCCTCAGCCCCTCCCACTCATGCTCTCTCTCTCTCTAAAATAAATAAATACATCTTTAAAAAAATAAAAGTAAAAGCAATGGAGTAAGCAGCTGATGGCAGAGAGCAAGGTGGAGAAGGCAACATGTCCCTGAAAACATTTCTCTTGACTCCTGGTGGCATCACAAGATGACATTTCCCAGACTCCCTTGCAGCTGGGTGTGACCAGGTGGTTGAGTTCTGGCCAATGGAAAGTAGGTAGAAGTGGTCCCATTGCTTCTAGGCTTGCCCTATAAAAATCTCCTAGGAGCCCTGCTTTTTTTTCTTCTCTCATCCAGCATCTGGTTTTGGGGATACAGGAGAAGATCTGGAGGCCTAGGGGATGGTTGACCCCAAGATGTCATAAGCCTGCGTCCCAGGATCACAGCTGCTGAATGCCTACACTGATTTGTTACTTGAACAAGAAATCAAAGTCAGTTCTGGGAGTTGTCTCTTATGGTAGATAACTAATCCTGATTAAAAGACGAAGGTTCTGGAAGGAAGCTGAGAAGTGCTTTTCAATATGATAGCCTGGTAAACTAAACGTTCAAAGCCATGCTCATCAGCAGTGAAAAGTATTTACCACACCCAACTTGGGAAAGCATAAATAGGTCTTGGATCCTTAAGATATAAACATTCACAAAACATTTTTTTCCCCTTATCCTAGATCACCTGATTTTCTTTTTCATCAATTATCTTTCATTATTTCCACTAATTTGAACCTTATGTTTCTGTATCCATTTGGTGGCTATGGTAATGATGATGATGATGACAGCCACTATCTAGGGGTTCTTAGTATCTACCAGTCACTTTACAAGACACTTTGAGTACATTGTCTCATTCTATATTCAAATATATTGCATGGATGTCACTGTTATACCCATTTTATAGATGAGAAAACTGAGGCTAAGAAACATAGGAGACCTGCCAATGAGACTGAACTCCCAGAGGCTGGCCCAATGAAGGTTGTGTACTTGATGAATAAAGGAATGAGATTCAAGAGCCTGGTTTGGAAATCGGTATTAAATGGACAAGTGAGGCTTGGTGCTCCCTGGCAGTGTTTTTCCAGACATCTGTGTGCACTCTGGATACTGTTTTAGAATCAGGAAGGCCCAGGAGTGGCCTAAAGCCCCAGGTTTGATGTACAGGAACTTTTTTTTTTTTTTTTTTTTTAAGATTCTATTTATTTATTTGACAGAGACACAGCGAGAAAGGGAACACAAGCAGGGGGAGTGGGAGAGGGAGAAGCAGGATTCCCGCTGAGCAGGGAACCCAATGTGGGGCTCGATCCCAGGACCCTGGGATCATGACCTGAGCCGAAGGCAGACGTTCAGCGACTGAGCCACCCAGGTGCCCCTGATGTAGAGGAACTTGTAAGTACTCACTCCATTGAGGCTGAGGTCAGAGAAAACACTTTGTTGCAGTCTGCGGGTGGCTCTCAGAATTGAAGGGCTTCCTTCCCACTCTATGCATTGACAAAACAGCTGCACAGACAGAGGGACACACTGGTCAAGAGCCAGATTTCTGGGGTCAGACAACTGGACTCAAGTTCTCTGCTTGAGTTCAGGGCTAAGTTATTTAAAGAGTTTGTGCCTCGTTCTCCTTGTATGTAGAAAGAGAGTATCTGTGAAATGTAAATGACATGAAGCCTGTAAAGCATTTAGCACAATATCTACCATCTTTTGAGCACCTGATACATTCAGGCTCTTATGTGATCACAATCAACACTATCACTATCGCCGCCACAGGGCCAGCGCTATTCTGCAGAGGGACCTCCTTAACCACCCGCATGCACAATGGGTTGACTAAAGAAACTGCCAGCTCAAGCATCAGCCCGAAGACTCCAACTCCTATTATTTACAGACTTATCAGAATGCTCATATGATAACGTCAAGATTAACCGATCAGCCGTGCGTACCTGCAGTATGCCAGGAACACAGGGTTAATACACAAAAGGCAAGTCGGTTCTTTGTCACTGAGCTAGCCAAGGGCAGATGGGGACGAGCCACCACAGCTGACATTTCCATGCCCTACTTCTGAACCTTCTGCAATGGGCAGGTCCTGCCTGGGCTCACTGTCTAAGAGATGGACCCCCATGTTCCCTGGCCAGAGCAGCACCATCAGCGCTGCAGTGCGTGAGAGTAACAAGGAGGACAAAAGCAGTAGTAACAGCAGCGGCTCCGAGTTGCTGGGAGTTCAGGATGGGTCAGGCATTGTGCTGACAACACACTGCAGTGACACTGCATTAAATCTCTAATCAACCCTAAGAGGTAGGTAAGTTTACCTTTTGCGGGGAGTGGGAAAATTGGTATTCAGAGAGTTTAAGTATTTTGCCCAAGGGGACACGGGGACACAGGTAGGGGGATTCAAATCCAGGTCATTGCTACTCAAAAGCCTGAGATATGAAGAACTTAACCATACGGCATGAGCCTTTCTGAGCCCTACCTGCTGTGGGCTCTCTTTCTTGTCAAAAATTTCCCTGTCTCTGACCTGGTTTCCTCTTAGGAACTATTCTGGGCAATGTTTACCCCACTGAAATGATGAACTGTATTTGTAACATCTCTGAATGAAATCACAAGTCATTTCCATAATGCCTGAATAGCCTGAAAAATATAATTTTGCTGTGCACTGTGTGAACACACTGCATAGTATTTAAACAATAAAGGTTACCTCTCATGTACTACAGCTGTGTTTTATGCTAATAACCAGAATCATTTAATCATTACGGGCTAATGACCTGCAAAATTTCATTTTAAAAAATGAAGTCATATCTGGGCCTCTGGAAGGCCAAATTGGATAAAAAATGAGGAAAGCCAATGTTCAATTGATATTCTTGAGTCAAGAGCAGCTGAACTGTCTGTGTTGTATCATACCAACTTTGAGTAGTAAAAGAATTTGTGCGTTTGAACTAGGAACAAGCTGGAAATTCTACACCTTACAGGTCATCCTGGTATCACCAAAGTGTCACTGGAATACGGAGATCCCTGTTCCAGCATCCTGGTTATCGACAGATTTGGATATGTGGCTTCCCTCTTCTCTCTGCAGCAGCTCTCTGTCCTTCTCAGCACGGGATCTGTTACTGCTAAGCCTCAACTGTGCGGGGAGAGCGGAGAACAGAGCGAGGGACAACCCAGCTCTCTGCTGGGGATCCTGAGTGGCTTGGACTTCCTGGGCATTTCCTTCCCTGACCACTCTCTGCTTCTCTGGGAGAGCTACCGAACACATCCTCAGCCATCCCACGGTGCTTTGATCAACCTTGATCTTGGGTTCCTATAGGTAAAATGCCCCAGCAGACTTGTGTTATAAGCTCTGTTCACTGCCTGCCTGAAGCTGTCCTTTCCCTTCCTTGCTAACAGAACTGTGATTCTGTTTGATTGCCGAAGTTCTTGAGGGATGTACTGGAGTCAATCCAAGCCAGTCAGGGTGTGATAAAACTGTACGAATGGCCCCAATTCTTCACTACACCCTTACTGGTACCCTCTGCCATGAAAATGTAGAGTGTCTCAGTCTGTAGGTGGGACATAATTCCTCACCCCCGAAATCAATCATATGATTTGCTTTGATACATAGATATGACACCAAAAGCAACAAAAGAAAAAAATAATAAACTGGACTTCCTCAAATTTTAAATTTTTGTTCTTCAAAGGCTATTAACAAGAGTTAAAGGATCACCTACAGAATAGAGGAAAATATGTGCAAACCATACATTTAATAAGGTTCAAGTATCCAGAATAATACAACTCAACAAAAAAGATATGATAATCCAATTAAAATGTAGATAAAGGATTTGAATGGACATCTCTCCAAAGCAGACATGCAAATGGCCAGTAAGCACATAAAAAGATGCTCAACATCATTAGTCATTAGGGAAACAGAAATCAAAACCACAATGAGATACTGCTTCACATCGACTGGGATAGCTATAATAAAAACAACTAAACAGCAAAGGTTGTTTTGGCAAGGACGCAGAGAAATTGGAAACCCCTCCCTTGTGAGTGAGAATATAAAATGTTGCAGACATGGTAAAATCATTTGGTGATTTCTCAAAAAGTTAAATATGTCCTGTGATCAAAAAATTCCTCTCCTAAGTATATACCCACCAGGATAGAAAACAGGTATTTGGACAAAGTTTGCATATGAATGGTTACAGTAGCATAATTCATACCAGCCGAAGTAGAAATAGAAGAAACTCGACATTCATCAACTTGTGAGTGGATAAAGAACATGTGGTATATCCATACATACAGTGGAATATTACTCAGCTGTAAAAAGGAACAAAGTACTGAAAGATGCTACTGCGTGAATGAAATTTGAAAACATTATGCTAAATGAAATAAACCAGACATAAAAGGCCACACCTATGAGATATTCTATTCCAAACAGGTAAATCCAAGAGAGATGGAAAGTACTTTAGTGTTTACTAGGGGCTGGAGATGAGGATAAAGGGAATGACTGCTTAGTGGATACAGGGTTTCTTTGAGGGGAGATAAAAACACTCTGGAATTTTTGACTGTTCAAGTGGTGACTGTTCATAAGAAACAGCACTGTGTATATTACCACTATTTGTCAGTTACGGGCCGAACGTTTGTTCTCTGAGCACGTTAAACTAACGTTGCATGTGTGTATATCCATAGACGCTCACTTCTTTTCCTCCCAGACAGCCAGCTGTTAAGGATTCACCAGCACACCTCTGCTTCGGGGCTCTATGCCCCAGAGTGAGACCTCCTCAGGCCACCTAAAAACAGTTTTAACGGAGTCTTTCTCCTCTCAGCTGGTGCCCAAAGAAACATTCAGAGCAAGGTACCGAAAGCCCTCCAGAGAGGTGAGAATTCCTATGGCTGGCCGTAGGTGGCTCCTGCCCTTCAAAGATGGGGCAGGGGAATCACCGTGGCCCTTGAGCTCCCCCGAGGGTAGTGCCTGCCAGCAAAAGACACTTCTTACTTTGCTGACTTCTAGACAGCCAGTCACACTTGGTTACTGTTTTTAGTTGTACAAACTAGTACTGAATTATTTTTTATGGATGTTGTTCCTCAATTAGTAGATTCCCTGGAGACCGAGCAATCCTCTGGAATTGAGCTTCTCCTGAGCTGTAATCACTGCTGCCACATGGACCATTGGGAGCTGGTTTTATGCTCCTCCACCTCTTGTGCCCAGACTAACCCATGGGCCCCTCTGACCAGCGGCAGGAGGGGGACATGCCTTGCCCATGTGGCAACACAGCCTGTGAGTGGGATCTCAAGCTTGTCAAGAGGTGGTGGCTGGACACTGAGGAGAGAACATATAGGCACCTGCAGCCCTGAATACTCTTTGGCGGTCCTTGGGACCAACAGACGTTGGTCATCAGGCACAAGGTCAGAGGTTGACCTCGGAGCTGCTTGCCTGTCGTGGTGATTTCAGGTAGCCTAATTCCAGACTACTCATAAGGCTTCCTACCTCATGAACCTTTTGGCTAAGAGCAGCTAAACAGCATTGCCAGCGGCAACCATGGATTGAGAGCTGAACACTGCATCTGTTATCTCATTAAACCTGCTGGCAGCTCTGAGGCAGTTGACATTATCTGTCCCTGCTTTGGAGATGAGGAAATGGAGGTGCAGTAACATGGCCAGCAGCTTGCCTCCAGAGGCCATTATGCTCATCACTACTTACACAACCTGCAAATGGGCAAGAATGTCATCGCCAGCTTCATGATGTCTCCTGGATGGGGAAAAGCCAGGAAGCACCACGGATCACCCTTCTCTACCTTCCAGCTCCAGAGAGGTCCCTGGAGAACCATGATCTGATCAGGGTCACAAAAGAAGTCAGGTTGACTTGTCCTCCCCTTTTTGTCTGTGAACTTGAGCTTCTCTGTTCTGACCCTTGGTTTCCTGGTCTACAAAAGGGAGATCATGGTATGTACCCATCACGAGGAATGTGTGGTTGCGTGATTTCTGTGTAATATGGGGATCATAATGGCGCCATTCTTCCAGGGCATTGTGAGGATTTCGTGTATTCTTGCATATAAAAAGTCACAAAAATCGCATGGTGTAAAATAAGTGCTCAGGACATGTTACCCACGGATATCACCATGATCATGACCACCACCACCATCATCATCATCATCATATTATTTATCATCATTATTTAGAAGGCAATATCATCATCGTCATCGTCATCATTATTTAGAAGGCAGTATTTATATCTTTGTAAAAGACATGGGGGGATACCTGGTACATCACTGGCACCCAATAAATAGCAGTTCCCATTTCTACCTCCCAATGTCCCAAGGCTTGAAATGTCATGCCCACCAACCTTGCGCAGACCCCTTCCAGACTGCCCCAGTTTTCAGCTGGAGGCCCTGGCTTTGGTGAAGAGTGATCTATTTCCCACCAAGAGTTCGTACAAAGCACAGCTGGATGGTGGAGGCAGACTCCTTCCTCCCCCTCTCTCTTTACCGTGATGTGCAAGAGTGCACCTCTTCTTCAACGTCGGGCCCCTCCACCCACCCAGGCCTGTCCCCAGTATGGCTCACTAAAGTGCACAATGTCACAGAGACAGTAAGAGGAGCTTAGTATAAACTTGTTGATTAAGAGAATAGTTAAGTAAAATCTGGCATATACACACCCAACTAACATATAGCTATCAAGAACAATGGACTACCTTTCATCCACTTTCAGATTTCTTTTCCTGTATACTTGTTCATAACTGAAATGCTCCGCATTTTAGTGGAAATAAGAGCATTGTTGGCTCTATGCATGTTGACTGATTGACATTTAAGATATCTTCAAGAAGATCATGCAATGATTCAGTATCGTAATTTTAGTGGAACACAGAATAACAGCATGTCTTATAATTGATTATATAATCACAAAATACATTACAGGAGGCCTTTCTAATGCTGTAATAATGTTGTCAATAGTACCTTAAAATTCTCTATATGACATGATTATTACTATAACTAGAAATAGTTGTACAACAACAACAACAACAACAACAAAACACAGGGTATGGAAAAGGAAGACTGGAAAGAAATCACCCCGAAAGTTAATGGAGCTTATATTTGGAAAGTAAAGTAAACATGGAATCCTCTTTAGCTGGCAGAGAGAAGGAAATGCATTAATAATTTTTGGTCCTTCAATCTTAAACTCAATTATAAAGCAGTTTGGATGACTTTTCCTTCCCAAATCGGGGGAGTTTTCAGGATCTCTGGAGTGCTGCAGAATACAGATGTTAGAAGCTTTACTCCAGGATAAAAGAGGTGAGCTCTATGCTCTGTCCTAATCCACACAAAGGGGAAGTCCACCAGGGGGAAGTGGAGACTGTGACAAAATTGGGGCTCACAGAAAAGAAGGTAAATGGACAGGGAGCAGGAAGCATTCACGGGCAAGCTCATGTGCCTTGAAGGTAAATGCACAGTCACTGGGAGAGAGTTGAAAACAAAAAGTGGACAAGTCTAGCTGGTGGTTGGGTGGTGTGAAAAGTGCATATAGAGGGAAGATAGAGTGACGGTGAAGGCAAAAGTGTCAGAAGAGGGAAATTAAATGAAGGTGAAGATTTACATCTGCTACCAAATGCTCCAGGCCCATTGATTTTCTTTTTCCAAAAAGAGAAAGAAAAAGAGTTCACTAAAGTTTGCTGGTGATTAAGAGATCATATTTTGAGCTGTATTTGAAACCCCTGCTTTATTTTACATATAAAATGAGGATAAATGGTCTTCACTTTATGGGGTTGGTGTGAGGATTCAAAGTTATTACATCTAAAGACCTGTGACCATTTCCTGGAGCAATATCAGTGCTCAGTACAGGTAACCCACCGGTATCATCATCATCAACACAGCCATTACTATCATCATCATAATCAACAGCATCGGCATCACCACCACTGTTTTCAAATCATCGCCACCACTGCCATCATAACCACCACCACCACCACCACCATCACTCCATTATCACCACCATCATCATCATCACCATCACAACGACTACCATCGGTACCATCACGGCCATCATTGTCATCATCACCGCCATCATCATCACCACCACCTCTGCCACCACCATTATCACCACCATCACAATTAGTACTATCAGTACCATCATCCTCGCCATAACTACCAGTCATCATCACCACCATCACAGCTCCTCTGAGGGTCATGTCATCTATACCTTGGGACCACTTGGTCATGAAATAAAAGTTCTCGGAATGAATGTGGTCTCCCTCCTGGTGAGGACTGTGCAGGGTACAGCAGAGACAGGACGGTAGAGAAAGGCTGATGGAATCCTGCTGGTAGATAGCAAGGTGGGGTGCCTATTTCTGAGACCTAAACCCAGCTCCCCTTTCCTGAACATCTAATTTTTTAAAACCAAGATGCAGAATTTTCAAAATAGCTCTCTTTATAGCCAAGTGCCCAATTACCGGCAACACCGAAGAAGTCCCAGACATGTAGGCTTTGGAACAAGCCAAGGGTCCTTATACGCCCAGCAAACCCTTCAGTTGTGGTGAATGTGTCATCATTTCCCTGTCTTCATTTACCTTTCAGAAACAATAGCATTTGTTTGGCTTTAGAATGCTAGCTGGTATCTTGGGACAATCTGTTTTCACAAGGTTACAGCTGCAAAAGATCCCTCCAGAAGGCGAGGGTGCTGCAGAGGAGCGTGGGCAGTTATTCTGCCAGTCCCATCTCTAGCCTGGCCCTGTGCTCATGTTCTAAGTCATCTGTGTACTTCCACTCTCCACCTCTGAACCCAGGCTCCCTAAAGCAGACAGACAGACCTAAGTCTTTGGATTGGTCACTCCCCTGCTTAAAACTCTTCAGTGGTTTCCTTTATTCCTTTAGAATAAAGTCCTAGCTGGTGACACTATCCTCTCCCAGCCCATGCTACTTCAGCCACATGGGCCCCCTTTTTGCGCTGGCCCACACTGTCCAAGCTCCTTTTTGCCTCAGGGCCTTTGCATTTCTGTTCCCCTTACCTGGAACGTTTCCTGTTGTTCAGTGCCCTTTCTGGTCAAATACCACCTCCTTAGGGAAGAGGACTTCCCTGACTTTCTTCCTTCCTCTGGCTGATACTTCAGGGCAAATTTAGCTTATTTATTACGCGCAGCACAGTTTCTTATTAACATGATTATGGGCTTCTTCCTCCCATGTCTCCTAAGTCCCCTTAAGACAACTGGCTCTTCTGGTTTTGACTTGTTTACTATTTTACTATAGTACTTGGCTCAGCACAGCATCCAAAAGACAGCTTAATGAATCAATCATTCATTTAATCAATCAGTGAATGAATGAACCAACTAATTCATGAATGAATGGATGTGACTTTAGCTTCTGGAGGTAGGGAAGACAAGTCCCCTTAAACCCCATTCCCCTGACCCCCAGCCTCCAAAAATGTTCAGAGAAGGATGTTATGTGTGTCTTGTCTTGAGAAGGGAAGAAAGCCCCAACAAACTTCACCAGCGAGAGGAACTGAAGAGGGGATTCAGTTAGGAAGAGCGTGACTCCAGGATTCAGGACCCTGGGGCCCCAGGAGCCCAATAGGGGCCTGAAATACCAGGAGCACTGGCTATATCATTAATTCATTGCAACAATCAAACCAAACCAAACCAAACCAAAAAAATGTTATTGAGCTCCTACTGTATACTGCCCCACTAGCTGTGTTCCATAGACACTGATGAAGAAGCACACAGTCCGACTCAAACAAGGCTTCTCACTATTGCTTTGTGCTGCAACCCAGAGCCTTCCTTTTAATCTACAGCAGGAAGGATAGAGCTGGAAGAAATGGTTTTTTAGACCCAGCCAGTTCCAAAGGCCCTCCTCCTTCTTTTTCCCTTCCATGGGGCCAGAGATGGTCCAGACAGAGAGCCTCGGTGTAGGTCCCACCTCTGCCGCCCGCTTGCTACATGGGACAAGAGCGGCTCTTACTTTCCAGTTAGGAGAACAGGCTCCTGGATCAGACCAGCTGTGTGCGATCCCTGCTTCCATCACGTCCCAGCTCCGTGAACTAGGGCTAGCTGCTAAAATTCTCTCAGCTTTGATTCCCTCATCCCTAAAATGGATATAATAATGCACTCTATTCATAGACCTGTGAAGATTAAATAATCTGGGCAAAGTGCTGAGCACAGAGCCTTGTACAGAGCAGGCACCTCATGGCAGCGGCAGCGGCTCACTTTTCCGGGCCTTCGGACCTCACTGGTAAAAAATGAGATGGGCTGGAGCCTCCTTTGTGTTTGCCAACAGTGCGCCGTGTAAAGAGATCATTTCAGGTGATACTGTGATCTCTGTGATTCCCTTCCGGATAGAATATCCCACAAGCAGACGGAGCTCCTTGGTTTAATTTCAGGTCTGTCACTCTTCCAAAACGGCAAGAATCTGAAGAAGGATTTGGAAGGAGTCAAGCAAGGTGACTGCCAAGGCGGGGGTGGGTGGGGGGGCATCACATCCCGGTCAAGTGCCACCGTGTGGGAACTGCACCCTGCTGGGTAAATGCAGGTGTTTCCTGGAAGGGCAGCCCCAGAGCGGAGAAGGGGTGCCAGGGGTTTAGGACCCTGTAAGTATGGCTCGTTCCAGGGGACACAGCGGCACTATCCCGGGGCTGGGAAGGGCGACCCGTGTAGTCATAAAGCTTTTCAAGAGAAGTCTTCCTTCAAACCAACATGTGAACCTTCACGAAAACTCAAAATGGGGAAGGCGGGGTAGATGGGGAGTGGTGTTCTCATTTTACACACTGAGAAAACACAGCGGAGAAGTTGTTAAATAAAATGACTCTGGGACCGCACCTTGAATTTCATACCTTGAATTTCTATTGCGTTGGTCTTCTGAGAAGCTTGGAACGCTCACCCCAATTGTGAAATGACTTGGCCCCAACCTCGCAGTCATACTGAGACCAGGATCAGGGCAAGAACATGTGACACCCTCGTCAACAACACAGGCATCAATCACACGGAGGTCCAACATTATGTAAATACCGGCGTATGCATTAGTTTGTGGTCTTGCTGTCACCTCATTCCTAGCCAAGCAGCGAGCCAGCTACGTGAAATCTGGCACCAGTCGAAAGTGTGGACAGATGGGGGCATATCAGTGGCCACCGATCACCAGAACACCGGACCGAGTCCATTGAAGGGAATGGAGGAGAGGGTAAATGAAGACACAGGGTGCCTGGTGTGGTCTGGGAGTCAGAGCTTGACTGAACTGTACCCTAAGCTGTGTGACTAGACGAGGGGAGATACTGATGTGAATCTCACACTTCCCATCTGTGGAATGGGTGGCAAAGGAACAATAAAGGTCAGAGGTTGACAGCATCTGTGGGAAGTGTCCCAGTATCTGGCACCTCCTCGGTGCTCACAAAATGAGCACCCCAGGGGAGGTCTTCAGGGAGAGGCCAGCGTGCTGCGCTCCAGTCTTCTGTGAGTCATCCTCGGGGAATCTGGCAACATTAGATCCTACTTTGTCCTGCTCTCTCAGCAACTCGTGCCCACCTCCATGCAAATGCTACCGTACCATGCTCCGACTGTCCCTGTAAATGGCAGCTCCCAGTGTGACCAGGAGCTCCTCATGGGCAGGCACAGGGTCCTTTTATGGCTGTATTTCCAGGGCTCGACTGTGCTGTCTGGCAGGACAGTCACTAGCCACAGGTGGCTATTAAGTGAAACTAATTTAAATGAAACTTCAGTCCCTCAGACACACTGGCCACATTTCACCTGCTCCGAGCAACTATACTGGACAAGACAGACCCAGAACTTCTCCACTATTGCAGAAAGTCCTGTCAAACAGCCCTGATGCAGGAAAGCACAGAGTCAATGGTAATGCTGACCAAGCAGGAGGGGAGACAGGGAAGGGAGGGGCTGGGGCAGACTGGCCGGAGGGACCCCATACGGGCTTAAAAAACCCAGAAACAATGGTCCTTACTAATACTCCCAGAGACTTTCCTGACCTTACCTTCTTTCCCAATTTTCCCTATTTTCTTCACATTTGTCTTAAAATGTCATGTAAAATTTGAAAATACACACACCGTGTAAAAGTAGGATTCGGTGAGATACACATCCACACTGGTTCCAAATCTATTCAATTCATAAAGATCACAATTCTCGGCACAGCACGTACCACTGGTGCTAAACGAGTAATACGACCCAATTTCCCTGGTACTGCTGGCCAGGCATTGTTTGTGTATCATCACATTGACTTCTCATAATACCTACCGGAATGTCCATTTTACAGATGAGAAGACCAAGGAACAGGAGGTCTGCAGGTCACAGAGTGAGCAAGTGTCAGCCAAGACTCAACCCATGGAAGCCTGGCCCTGGATGCCAGGGTCCCCACCATTGTTCTTCCTGTCCAGCGAGAGTCAGGCCAATGGGCTCTGCTGGGGTTGCTCACCCAAATCCCCACACAGAAAGGTGGCCTCTAGGGAGGTCTGGAGGAGCCATCTTGGGAGTGTTGGATCCCTTCTCTGAAATGGCCAATCCCTCTCTGCATCCCCCCTTCCCCTTTTCCTTCCCAGGGTCCTGTCAGATTGGAAGCTGGCAAAAGGTTTTCGGAACTAGCCATGATGTGCTCCCGCAGACCCAAGACCACGTGTGGGGCACAGCTGGGTCCTCTGGAGCAAAGTAAATGGAGAAACTAGTGCACGTCATCACCTGGTCTGGCAGTCAGAGCGGTGACGGCCGCCCACCGCCCTTGCCTCAGGAGGACTCACTCGGGCTCCTGCGAGGCTCCTGGTATTATGTATCAGTAAGACCAGAACAAAAAGGAGGTGCCTGTCCACTCATGGTTTAGCACGAAGCAGTGGACTGAAGGCCAATGTTCTATTGCCTAAGGAAACAAAAGGTAGAGGAGGAAAAATAAGCCTGCTTATCAAAACACCCAACTCAATCAGCACCCACAGCCCGGGTGACGCATGGTGGCTCCATACCGCTGAGCCACCAGAAGTCTGTTCCACCCTGGCTGGGGCAGGGTGGGGTGGGGTGGGGTGAAGATGATAAGCCCAGCTCTCCCTGGCCATAAGTGTGAGCTGTCTGTCCTTGACCTTCCCCCTGCCCCCCCCGCCCGGTGTACCGCAGTGACTTCTCTGTTTCAACAAGAGATGAGGAATGAGTCTGGGTATTTCAATTCTGGGAGCAGACATGCCACAGAAGAACATCACTTTGGGGTAAAAGTCAGGTCCAGGTTTACTCATCAAAAAGCTGCCACAGAACTATACGGGGAGATAACACAACGCAACTCTCCAAGGCTTTGCTGTGAACAGTCAAAACACTCCTAAGTCTCAGAGCCATGAGATATTTTTGTTTCATGATATTACTGGAGAGGGCTGGATATAGCTCTGGTGTCTCAGTTTGCTGAACGGGCAGGAGAGAGGCAGGGGACTAGGGAAGCAAGAGGAATTGAGGTATTTCAAGACCAGATGCTTCCAAAAATATGGCCAGGTTTGTTGGAGGGAGTTGCCACTCCTTTTCCCTGAAGCCTGAGATGGCTCCCCGCTGTCCCGATGAGGGGTGTGATGCCTCCCCATCCGCTGACTTATCTGTCTCTCCGGTGTCACCTGGAGCTCCTCTCCCCACAGGAACCTGATCCATCACCTGTGAGGATGACATGCTGTCCCCTGGATATGTCACACGTACCTAGGTTCCCCGGGCTGGCACATGTGCTCGCCTCCGCCTGCAAAGCCCTTTCCCTCCCTTGTCCGATTGGAACAAAAATCCATTCATCTTCCTGGCATGTTTGGAATGTGGCGGCCCATGTGAAGTCTTCCCCGGCTCCCTGTCCATGCTGGAGGCATTGATCTCTCCATGCTTCTGCTTCGCCGGCCGCCCCGGCACATGACCCCAGCATTCTATTTAGTTGTACATGGTTCTGTCTCCCTCTCAAGACCCATGCGCGCTTACAAGCAAGGGTGACAATCAATTTATCTTTGTACTCTGAAGTAAATATTTGCTGAATGAGGAAATAGATTTGTTGGATGTCTCTGTGATAGGAAACACAGCCTCTTGGGGGTACCCCACAGTCCCAAACAATGCCACATACTAGCAACTGCCTTCTTCTACTGCAGGCGCACACATGCATGTGCGTACACACACCCACACAACACACACTCACACAGCAGTCTCTCAAGGAACCGGCCAACAAACTTACAGACATGGCAACAGGGATGCCAATGCCTATCATAATTTAGAACTTGTTTTGAATTTAAATTCCCAGCCCTTCTTTTCAGAGGACCTGGGATGGCTTTTTTTTTTCTTTTTCCAAGAAACAAGAAGAAATTAAGTGGGACGAGGATGCAGACACCAAGATATCCATGCCCAGTCTTCAAACATTTTGAAAGGATCTCATTTCAACCGCATGCTTTCAGAATTATGTTTTCAAATTCCGTTAGAGGCCTGGAGAAAATGTGTTAAATTCAAATTCTGGATTTTTTTTGTTAAAGTATGTGAAGTAAGCCAACAAAGGTTGAATACAAGAATAATTTTGCTGCCAAGCTCCCTATTCATAATTCACGTGCGAAGGACGGCCTGATCCCAATTAGCTCAAACTTGTTTTTGCTTTTCTTTGTTGTCGCCCGCTGCCCACCTTCCTGGGACTCCTCGTTTTGGGTTATTTGTTCAGACTTCAGCTCCAGACACACCACTGTGATTTCCTTTTTAATAAACACTATCCAGCGAGTAGCGGAAAACAATGAGAGGCACCTGCACTCTATTATAACTTCTCATTCCACCCACAGACGCGGAGCTATGAATAAGTGAGAACCGCCACCAGCCTAAGAATAGCAACAGCATTTTCCCATAAACACAGTATCATACAACTTCAGCTCACACGGAGCACAAAGTACCCCGCTGCCCCATTGTATTCAGTGGGGTAGGAATGCCACAAGGAGAGCCCAGTGTCTGTAGTCTGTCTGCGGCCAATGACTCTGTCAAGGGTGGGGCTGTGGGACAGTTCAGTGTTAGGAAGCAGCTGAACATTCCTCAAATCATAGGGACGGAGGCGCAGTGCTAATTAATGGCAGCCCAAGCACCAGAGGCAGAAGTTGCAGAGGACAGAGCAGGAGGCGGGGAGTCACCAAATACACACCCAGGTTTCAAACATGCACGTACGCGACGCCTCCCGTGTGTGCAGGCATTGTGCTCGGGGCTCAGGGTGAACACCGATAAGCAGTAGCCCGAGACCTGGGCCCTCGTGGAGTGTATGGCCTGGCCACTGGCGAGCTGTGCCGCTTTGAGCAAGCCACCGAACCCCGTGGAGCCTCTGTTTCCGGCCTAGGATGCGGGCTAAGAACAAGCCAGAGTTCCAGCTGCTGGAAGCCTGTAATGAGCCAGGGTGGCAATAACACTCACCACTTTCTTGGTAAAATCGCCTTCTAAGTATTTATTACCTACAAAGAGGGAGATGGTAACTTTACCAAGGAGAACCCAACAGACATCACACTGACCCAGCGACCACGATGAACATGACCAATAACGCATGTGCACTATTAATCCCTCAATACGAGCAGAACACATAATTTCTGTAATAATCTTCTTTTTGTACCTTTTAAAAAGGAAAACATTTGCTGTTTTAACCCTCATTAAGTGCACAATTCCATGGCGTTAATTACATTCACAGTGTCATGCAACCAGCCCCGCCAACTACCCCCAAAACTCCTCCATCGCCCCAGACAGAATGACAACCGCTCTGAGCCGATCTTTGAGTTGGGCACTGAGGCTCTGCAAGCGAACGTCTGCTGGCTACTACGTTCAGTCACTCAAGGCCAAGGTGGGGCCAACGTGCCAGATGCTCTTCCGTCTCCATTCCACTGCCGGTTCACTAGCACAGCACCTCTCCGACCCCTTCTCAAGGCTGCCATTGCTACTTCTCACCCAAGCCACCTTCGTCTGTCTCTTAGGAGTACCACAGCAGCTTCCTCACTGGGTCGCTGCTTCTGTCCTCACTGCCTGCCCACAAATCTATGTGCCACACAGCAGCCCGAGTGATTCTTCTGAAGTACAAGACAGTTCATGGTGCATCTCTGCTCAAGATGTGTCTCTTAGCCTACCTGCTCTGGCCAAGGGCCAATTCTCGGGCACCCTCTCCTCCCTCCAACCTTACCCACTGTGCTGCACCTGGCTCCCTGCTGTTCCTCAAACATGCCATGCCAGCTCTGACCTCAGGGCCTTTGCACCTGCTGTTCCCTCTGCCTAGAATGTTCTCCCTGTAGCTATGACTTCCTCGGGGCTCTGCTCAAACATCACCTTTCCAGAGAGGCCTTCCCTGAACATTCTCTGTAAAACAGCACATTTGACCTCCCTGTCCTTCCAGTCTACGTATTAGGAACTGTGCCAGTCTTCCAGAGGTTCCCTCTCAACACGGAACTGAAGGACCACAGCCCTGTTGCAACAAAGGCACCCCTCCCTTTTGCCACAGGGCTATGTCAGGCTTCACCAGTAGAGGGCGCGGGAGGGACACTGGAGGATCCATTCTGGTCTCTTAGAAGCACCTCCCTGTGGGCAGCTTACTCCTACCCCAGTCCAGGGCCACTTTCCTGGCACATCACCCACACTGGCAGAATTACAGTGACTTTAATGGCAGTGCACCTTCCATTCATGGCCTTTCCCCGCTCCAGGGAGGGTGGCTTCCTAGGGAGTCCCACCAGTACACAGCCGCAGGGCAAACTCTGCAACCCATGGACCACGGTGGCTGGATCCCCCAGTGCTGGGGAGTGGGAGCCCCGCTTCCTAATTCCTTCCTTTCGTGGGTGTGCTGGCTCAGCCTTCAGAGTAGTGCCTGTTCCCAGACCTGCACTCCCTTTAGTAGCCAATGATACTTTATTGTAGTTAATAGATCTTTATATTAAATTTTCCTGATTAAAATCTCCGGGTGGTTTGTTTCCTGATTGAATCTTGACTGACATGGTAACAGAAGGCAAGCAAAGACTTTGCTGTGCTTCCTAATTTACTAAAGACGATTTATATTTACTACTTTGTTTGCTGCAGTGCGCTCGACATGTTATAGGCCCTTGGTAAATCTTCGCAGATAGGTAGGTAAGAAGGAAGGAAGGGAGAGAGAGAGGAGAAAGGGAAGAAAGAAGGAGAAGGAGGATGGATGGACCGATGGCTGGATGGTGACCCTCCAACCCCCCACCCCACGTGGCATCACATGGTTTACACAGCAGGGCCTGGGAGGCAGTAAGCACTCGTGAAATAGTCATTCGTGTCTCCGAAGACCTTCTGGGACTCCTACTGAACCGCTCCTGTCCTTCCACCAACTACCTGGAATCTTGAAATGCCCTACTATCAAGTAAGTGCCAGAGCCTAAAATCTGGGCCTGCCTTGTGACTCTCCTGAAGAAAAACAGCAACAACAACATGAACAGAGGCAGAAGGAGGAAAGAAAGCCTCTTGGGACCAGATCTGGAACTTCTGGTACTTGTTTTCAGACTGATGATCAAAAGAGAATGGAAACAGACCGCCGCCCCTACACTGTGGTGCACCTAGCTTCCTGCTTGCAGAGACGTGCTCCTTTCTCTTTGATTGGAGAGCTTCGTCTGGGTCAGCATCTAATTTCTGGTGTGAATATTCTCTTTCCCATTGTACAAAAAGACCTACCAGTAGGCTGTGAAATGAGCATTTCACGAAAGCATAAAATGCGCCTGATAATTAAAATGCTCAGCAATTAGAGTAATGAACTACACTCCAATCTCCTGAGTTAATTTCATAACCTCAGAAAATTATAAAGAAAAACTATTTGGAGATTAGAAACCTCTAAAGGATTTTTTTTTTTTCTTGTTGACTCATCTATCATGTTTCGCTTTGCTTAGAATTTCATTCTCCTTCAACTGTTTTTCTTCTGTGGCTCGTTGCTTTGGAATCAAACTGGCCATCCTTGTCTGCTCACAAAATAAACCAAGGAGAAAGCTACAAAATCCCAAAGCCAAGAGTTACGATTAGCTAGTAAAACACATAATAAGAATATAATACAGCTAATGAAAGAGCACAAGGGTATTTAATACCAAGCCCCTGATGTAAATAACAATTGTCTATTTCAATTACTGTTTTTACTTCAAATTCCAAACAGTACTAGAAGAAATTAGCACAGTAGTAACTCGTAGTGCTAAAATGTAGCCACGAACCCAAAGAAAACAAGAACAAAAAGGCATCTGAGTGTCAAAATGGATGTGGCTTTCTTCAAAGGAGACACACGAATGGCAAATAAGCACCTGAGAAGATGTGTTCAACATCATTAGTCATTACAGAAATGCAAATCATAATCATAATGAGATATCACTTCAATCCACATTAATAGAAGGGCTATCATTAAAAAAAAGGAAACTAACAAGCTTCAGTGAGGGTGTGAAGAATGACGTATCGCCGGCAGGAATGTGAAATGGTACAAGTGTTGCGGAAAAAACAAGTTTGGCAGCTTCTCCAAAGGTTAAGCCTACAACTACCATGTGACCCGGAAATTTCATTCCTGGGTAGACATCCAGAAGAACTGAAAGCGGGGACAGACATTTGCACACTGGTGTTTATAGCGACATTATTCACAATAGGCAAAAGATGGAAGCAATCCAAGTAGTCACCAGGAGATGAACAGATTAACAAAATGTGGCATAAAGGCATACAACGGTACACTATCCAGCCATAAAAAGAATGAAATTTTGATATATGCTACAACATGGATAGACCCTAAAAACATTATATGTAATGGGGGCACCTGGGTGGCTCAGTGGGTTAAGCCTCTGCCTTTGGCTCAGGTCATGATCTCAGGGTCCTGGGATCAAGCCCGAAGTCTGGCTCCCTGCTCAGTGGGAAGTCGGCTTCTCCCTCACATTCTGCTCCCACAACCCCCCACTCTTGCGTATGTTCTCTCTCTCTAATAAATAAATACAATCTGCTAAAAACAATTCTGTGAAATGAAATAAAACAGACACAGTTGGACAATATTGTAGATTCTACTTACAGGAGATACCTAGAATAGACCAAATGCATTGAAGCAAAAGGAAGAGGTCAGTGGGGACCTCTGGGAGTGGAGAAGGGGGAGTTCTTGTCTAATGGGCACAGAGTTTACGTTTGGGATGATTAAAACAAAACAAAACAAAACCAAAAAAACAAAAAGCAAAAAACCAAGCAACAAAACATTAAAAGTAGACAGTGGTTATACAACACTGTGACTAAAATTAATGCCACTGACTTGTACACTTAACAATGGGTAAAATGAAATTTTTGTATTATGTATCTTTTACCACAACAATGGATGCCACACGCACGCACACTGACATCTATGTACCGTCTCATGAAAGAGCTTGCCAGGCCCTTATGCTGGGCCTGTTTACTCTCATTTTACAAAGAACTCTAATGAACTTGATTAATTAGATTCCTCATCTTAAAGTTCTGGAAAGAACTCACTCACGAGGCCCCTGCATGTTTTCATAAGGTTGGCATATGGTTGGGAGGGAGGAAGAAGAGCAGGGCTTTCTGCCCGTCCTGAGTGAGTCAAGTGTATGTGATGAAATCCTTTTTAGAATAGCCTGGGAAATAGTGTTTTTAGAATAGCCTGGAAATAGCCCGGGGTGAGGCATGTCGTCTGTCTAATCTCCTGCACCTGGCATGTGGAGGCTGACCTGGATAGCACCCATCGCATCAACTGTCGGGGGTGTGTGTGTGTGTGTGTGTGTGTGTGTGTGTGTGAACTTCTTGGCCTCAGTTGTTACCTACCATGGAAAGGCTTGGAACAAAAAGTTCTGGAGATATGAAATTTCTGAACAACAACAGCAAGCAAAAAAATCTCCAACTGGTGACCAGTAGAGAGCTCTAAGTAGAACAGAAATTAAAAAGACCCAGGGAGAGCAGCAGGATCAGTGGGAGAGGGACACGAGGCGGAAGGCGGGCTTCGAGGGCTCTCCACGCCGGTCCAGGTGAGTCCCCAGGCCGGCAGGTGGGGCACAGCAGGATCATTCAGGGTGTGGTGGTGGCTGGGGCGGGGGCTAGTGTGGCGCCACTCGCAGTGGGGACCACCTCCCCCAGAAGCTCGTGAGAAATGCAGGTTTTTCCTATAGAGGGGGTGATTTTTTGCTGCACGTTTCTCTCCCTGTCAGTTTCTTTTTGGTGCCACCTCCAGGGTGAATCCACTAGAAACTCTCCTTGGCTTGATCCAACTCCGACTTAGAGCCTTTGGTGTTCTCACGTCTCAGTGAGCAGATGTCTATGCCCTCAAGGCACTGCTCAGATATGTGACCACTTGCACTGATGACAGTGAATTCCTTCAGAATGCCGCTGTGTCCAGTGGAAGGCCAATACATCTCTACTAGGAACAACAGCAAGAAACCGCCCACGTGTAGAGTGGTCGCCACTACGCCCAGCATGCGGCAGGCGTCGCCTCAGTGAACGCTCACGGCCTCCCCAGGTCGGTCCTAGTCTTGTCCCCATTTTGCAGCCGGGGGCACTGAAGCTTAGAGAGACTCAAGCAGCTTGTCCAAGGTTACTGCAGGTGATGGGCAGGAGCCGGGGACCAAAACAGGCAGCACAGATTGTGAGCCCACCCTGTGACCCCACACGAATGCGTAAAGGATGGAAGGAAAGAATGTCAGGGCAAGAGGGAGGAGGGACGAGGATGCAGTTTCTGGAGAAGCAGACAACGGGCTTGTGATCCTCCAAGCCCACTCCCAGAAGAGGCATCTCCCCGCAAGAACGAATTCCCTTCCACCAAGAGGACAAGGAGGCCTGCCAAGTGGGGCTGGCGGAGCAGGCATCTCGGGTCAAGCTCCCAGAGAAATCGGGACGTGCCAAGTTCTGATATGACTGAAAGGCAATGCTGGCCGGGCTGGAGGCGGCCCCCCTCTTGTTGGCAGGAGCACGGAGCTATCTAACAACACCCAGCCTCGTTTTGAAACGGGCTGAGGCCGGAAGACCAAAAACACTATGGCCCCCCATAAACTGCTGAGTGTGGGAGAAGCACAGTGACTTCTCAGCAAAGATGGTGAAATGATTTTTATCCTGGAGCATCAGCTGATCCTACTCACAGTGCCACTTCTGGACTATTTGGAGCAAATATTTCACATACCCTGTGCAGCTGGTGCCACTCCAAGCATGATCTGGGCAGAGGCCCAAACTTATAGTGGATGGGAGGCAGAGGGAGAGAAGGGCTTCCCTGGCTCCAAGGTGGGAAAGGAAACAGATCAGAGTCTTCGGGTGCTGGGGTCTGCACAATCCCACGGACACCCCCAGAGCACTCGGCGGGACAGTTAGAAAGAGGAGAGATAGCTCCACTACGCTAACAATTAAGATTTGGACATGTCGTCCCTGAATATTGGGGAAATCAGTCAAAATCAGATGAGTTAAGAGAATAATCAAAAGAAGACAAAAACGCATGGGTACCACGGAACAACTCTGTTGAACAAACACTTAGAAGTACCTACTATGTGCAGGGCGGCGTGCTAGAGGCTGCACGTACTGCCGTGACTGGGATAAGGTTTTGCTTCAAAGGCAGCAACTGAGCAACCGAGAAATTCTTTGAAAATCAGAGGAACTGGGGCTGAGAAATTTGGAATGGAGACTTCTGCTTGTATTGTACATAAAAAGAGTTCATGTCTGTCTTCCCAAACTGGACAATGCTTCTTACAAACTCCTGGAGGCCCGAAGCTGGGCCTAGGCCACCGCCTGGTGCGTGGCAAGTACTCCGCGAGTGTCGGCTGGGCTGAACAGGAATGAGTACACGTGAACATAAACACGCGAGGGCCAGAGGAGAAATCACGGGAAATGCCTGGGATGGCTGAGGGCGAACACAGAGCATGCCGGCACTGCTGGGATGCTGGGAAAGCAGGACTTGGAAGGAAATGTGAGGCTTTTTCATAACCGTAGGAATGAAGCCCGGTGACCAGTGGCTTTCTGGCCCTATACTATGAGTCCTCCAGGTGGAGAACGGTTTTTTGGAAATTCAGTTTTGTGTCCTCAGAGCCTTTGGTGGACTGGGAATGTTCCATGTGTTTCTCAGATGGCACACTCAGTTGGGCTTCTACACGGGGAGAGCTGTTGCCCCCCGGTCCCCCCTCCCTGGAAAACCCTTCCCGGCCTTTGTGGTGGTGGTGGTGGTTGTTTGTGCAACATTCAGCCTTCAGTAGCACCTAACATTTGTTAAGCTAAGTGCAGTCCACTGGGTCCCTCACGAGTATCATCTTGTTTCATCTGCATAAGAAGGGGGCACTAATATAATCCCCCAGAATGATAATAGTACTTGCTTGTTGTGCAGATATAGAAACTGATACAGAAACTGAGGCCCAGGGAGGTTAAGCGACTTGGCCCACATCACACAGCTGGGAAGTAGTGGAAGTAGGACTTGAAACCAGACAATACGAATCCAGAGCTGCTGTTCTCAACCACAGTGGGTTACTGCCTCCCACTCAGGTGAAGAGGAAGCTCCAGCAGATAGTTTTCCTGGTAAACTGCCCCTGCTCCGCGCTCTGTGAACAGCCTGTGACTACTGTTATTACTGCTCTGCCACGCCCACAGGGTGGGTGGTCTGCGGCCTTACGCTCTGAGTTTCTCATGCTAGGGGTGGGTCGCACTGCCTCTGTGGCCTACTAGAGGCTTTGTGCACGGGGGATACCCAGTCACCGTCTGCTCAGCTCAGCTGGAGGCGGGGGCGGAGGCACACGGCTTTTCTTAAGCTTTAACTTGCAGGCGAGTCACCTGGAGATTTTGCGAAAATGCGGATTCTGACTCAGCAGCTCTGGGGTCAGCTGGAGGCTCTGCATTTCCAGGCGTGCTGGGCCTGTGCTTGGAGTGGCGATGGGGGAGATGGCAGGGTAGTGACAGAGCTGCCTTGGGCCCTTAGCTGAAAAACTCCTGATTCTGTGATCTTGGGCAAATCAATTCATGGCTTGGCCTCAGTTTCCTGATCTGTACACAGAGAACAACTGTGCCCACCTTATAGTTACCGTGGGGGTAAAATCAGAGAACTCTTTAATCTGAGAAATTCTCTTGATATTTATTCATTAACTCATTCTCTTTGTTGGAGTTTCTTGACTCTCTCCTAGATTGTCTTTCGTGTCTTGCATGGCACATGCACGTACACAGGCAAGCCCACACATACACACGAAAATGAAGCGGAAATGACCCCCTTTCAGGTTGGCCTACCCTGACCTTGGCTTTACGGCGGGCTCCCTTCCCTAACTCGTATGCAGTTATCTTTCTCCTTATACCAAGGAGGCGGCTACCCGAATTCAGCAAGGAATGTGCAACTTTAAAGGTGATCTTGAGCCACAAAGAGGCTACAGCCACCAAACCCAAATCCACAGAGGCCATCAGTGGTTCTTGTTAAAGACTAAATGGGGGGGACCAGATGTCAGGAGGAACCCAACTGTGTCAAGCCGTCAGCCATCCCAAACCAACCAATCTCGGCTAGACTGGTGGGAGTCCTGAGGTCAAGAGCTGTGCGCCCACCACAAACCACAGAGAAAGTCCTGGGGTAGAGAGTGGAGAAGGAAAAGCAACAGACCAACCACAGGCTCAGCCGACACACATTTCTCCCTGGTAACAAGAGGCATGTTTGTTGGTCCCGGGGCTGAGAGAGGGCGTTTGACAAGTAAACAAAACTGGACAAAAAATTTAAATGCTAAAGACTTTGCTCTGAAAACTTGTGTCTTTTAAATTTGTGGGGACATAGGCTGAGAAAATACAAACAGATTAGGAAAGACAAGCAGATCAAACATTTCAAGGGCTTTTCTTTCTGGCCCGTTCTGCTGATGGCCCACTGCACACCGAAGCTGGACAGGATGGGTCCCTTACCCCCTTCAGCGGCAGTGTAACAGAAACAGCTGAAAACCTTTTGGGACAGAACAGGAATGTAATAATTGTTGTAAGAACAGCACAAGAAATAAGCCCATGCTAGCATTAGCCCATCATGCTCCCCAAGCTGATACTGGACCTCCCAGAGTCTCATGGGCTAACTCCAGAACCTGGAGCTTGAGGAGAGCTGTCTGACACTGAGGCCAGGATCTTGGCTCTTGACCAAACACAAGGGCAACTTCTTGGAGGGGAAATGCAGACACAAGACCCCCATAGCATTGTGGGCATTCCCTCCTAACTATGAGACTGGGGAAAGGGGTACATTAGGCTAAAGAGTGCCTCCTGAAAGGTGTCCGTCCATGTTCTAGTCCCCAGAACTGAAGAATATGGCACTTTACGGGGCACAAGGGATTTCGTAGATGGGATAAAGTTAAAGATCTCAAGGTGCACAGATTATCCTAAATTATCCATGTGGGTTCAATGTGATCACAAGAGTCTTTATAAGAGGGAGTTAGCAGGGTCAGAGTCAGAGAGATGTGAAGATGGGAGCAGAGGTTAGAGGAATTTGGCCATGAGCCAAAGGAAAGTCACTAGACTCTAGAATCTGGAAGATGGAAAGAATGGATTCTCCCCGACAGCCTCTAGAAGGAAGCACTCCTGCAGATATCTTGATTTTAGCTCCGCTGGACACATTTCAGATGTGTGACCTCCAGAACTGTAAGAGAATCAACTTGTGTTGCTTTAAGCCACGAAGTTGGTAGTAATTTGTAACAAGAGCCATAGGAAACTAAGAATACATAAGCATACAGTCCCAGGTTCAAATTTTAGCTCTGTTTCTTCCAAATGGGCCTGTGGCTTAACTTCCTCCCATGTCCATTTCCTTGTCCGTAGAATTGGGATTCTGTGGAGGGTTAGTTGAAAGAATCCAGTGAGGACCTGGGTTAGTGTCTGAAATACGGGCAGGCTTCCCGCTGCTCCTAGATGACGCAGTGTGTAAGAAGGTTCAAAACCAAAACCTGAGCCAAAACCAGTGCTGGCTTTGTCTACAACAGGTGTCCACTCTCAGTGACAGTGAGGGAAGAAGGCACAGAGATAAGAATGGAAAACAAACAAACAAACACCCAGATCCTGTCCATTGGGAATAGGGAAAGTTTTCGTACCCTGGCTCCTAGTTCTGTACTTCGGAATCCACTTCTCATCGAGTGGGGCACCTTGTTAGTCCCCTAGCACGCCCACCATCAAAATGCTTTGGCACTTACACAACATGTCAACCAGTTGTCCTGTTCATAGGACTTCTTCGTGTATTCTTCACGCATTTTCCCTTAATCACCGCTAAGCATCACACATGGCCTCACTTAAGCGTACTTGGATCAGCCCTCAGATGGCAACCATATTCAACGTGCACTGTCTTAAATCAAAAGTGGGAATGGGGTGATGCACAGATAGAGGGGCGCACTGCCAGCTCCCAGCTAGAGATAATGGGACCTGGGGACTCAACACATCTAACATATGTCCCTGGTTTTGTCTGCAGAAGGAGCTTTTCCTTTCTTCTTTGAGGAAGAAAAAATGCACGTCTAGGAAGAAGAGTCTCTCCCAAAACTTGAAAACAGAATCTTCAAATGGTGATGCAAACACAGTAACAAGAAATAGCCTCTTTACAGCACATGTCAATGTCTTACACATATCATCACCCTTGACTCCCAACATCCTGATGAATATACACCATCGCCTCTCTTTATCGATGGGCTCAGAATCAGACAGTGAGGAGAAGAGGCAGGATTGGAACCAAGGCCAGAGCTCTTAGTTCCATGCTACGGGACAGGGAAAGGCAAGATAAGAAGGGAGCCGCATGGCGGATGGCCCCTGTGGAGATGGCACTCAGAATGGTGTTGACAAGCCCGAAGATATCGGCACCACAAGGGAAGCATGCTTAGGGGAAGCCTGTTTCTGATCTAAGGCACGGGCACTGCCTACCAACCTACAGATCATCACAGCTGGCTCGCAGACCCTGTAGCACGTTATTTTGGTGAGACGCTTACTCCTTTTGTCTTGTTCAATCCTTCCAACTAAAGAGAATCTAGGTTTGGCTTGAGTTTATCTTCAATGCCTCTCTGCAAATTCCTCAACCCCCATTTACATAAAAAGGTTTAGTGTCTTCTCTGGTAATAAAACTACTTGGAATTGATAATATTGTTCTATCTCCACGGTATGTAAGTTTTACCCTCATCTATTTTTGGCCAATCATATTGGTTTTCCCTTTATGATGGTGATAGGAGATTTCCTTTTAAAACAAAGCTAATGAAATTATGAATTGACTTAAAGATAAATTGTAATATTAATTAAATATTAACTGCTTTAAATGTTAATTACATAATAACAGGGGACACCGTGAAGGTGAGAGAAGAAGACAGGGGTTTGGAACAGGGTGGCCGATTCAGCAGAGGGTCAGCCATGACTCGGGGCTCTGATGATCGTGAAGTTATAAATGTTTCCCTTTTGGAATGCGTTAAAGACCAGCTGGCAGGCTGGCATCGGAGAGGCATGGAGAAGGCCTCCAGGGCTGCCATAGAGAATGACACCCCCCTCCTCGTCCATGGGGTGTGTCTCTGCCCCATACTGCTTGTACCTTCTACTTTTCCTGCCCACACTTCAGACCTCACAATAATGGTAAATCTGGAATCATCAAGCTGCAAGATGTGCTCTATTTGGGAAGGCAGGGAAGCAGGTGGTACATTTTAGGAAGACATAAAAGCTAAAACAAATTTACATATTTATAATATGGCCCTTTTAAAGGATTAGGCCAACTATCTGTTAAACATTAAACCCCAACAATCTATGAAATGTAGCAGTGCCACAAGCTCACGTAGCCAGGGTTGAGGCCATCTCAGCACGTCACCTGACAGACCGATTAGAGAGGAGGTCCAGAAGCAATGGACGCTGTCTGATAAGGTCACATTTGCCAGTGCAAACCTCCTTCTATAGGTGAAGAGGGAAGAGACCTCAGATTCACGCCTTTTTCATGAACTCAGAACTAAATGGTGCTGAATAAATAATCAGTAGTTTGGACCCTGAATGGACAGCTAAAAATGAGTTTTTCCAATTGTATTAGTTATCGATTGCTGCATAACCAGTTATCCCAAAACTACATGGGCTGAAACGATCATAAATGTTTACTAGCTCGCACAGTTCTGTGGGTCAGAAATGTGGGAGCAGTTTAGCTTGGTAGTTCTTGGCTCAGGGTCTCCAATATGGCTCAGGTCAAGGACGTAGCCGGGTCTGCAATCGTGGGAGGCTTGGGTAGGGCTGGACATCCAGCTTCTGAGATGACCCTCACACAGCTATTGGCACGAGCCTCGAGACTCCTCACCACAGGGCTGCTTGAGCGTCCCTACAACATGGCAGCTGGCTTCTTCCAGAGCAAGTGATCCCAGGCAGAGCAGGGCAGAAGCCTCAAGGTCTTTTCTGGCCTCTCCTCGGAAACTACACACCGACTTCTGCCTCCCCTGCTGGTTACCTACAGAGGTCAGGACTACTCCGTGTGGGGAGAAGACTACCAAGAAGTAGGGATCACGGGGGCCACAATCCACAGACTTTATTCGATGCCTGGTCCACTTCTTTAAAGTGTAGTTTCATGGAAGAGCGAATTAGCAAACAGGGTGAAAGTGTGGGCCAGGAAGAATTGTCAAGTTTACCCTACTGCCCAAAGGGCCAATAACTCACTCAACTCCCATGGGAACATTAAGGTGGAGCACTCTCAGGGCACTAAAAATAATCCCTCCCCCAACTTTCCTCTTGGGTTTGACAGTCTGTTTTGGCGAAAGCCCATCTAGTAATGATCTAAGGTAAACTACTGGCCCACTAATCTTTTTTTAGATTTCCAGACTGAGTAAACTCCAGAGCTTCCTGAATAAGGTCTGTGAGTCCTATGGAGTTCTGTGCTTTCTCAAACGCCTTCACTCTGGCTCCTAAAGCTGCTCCTTTTATTGACTTTTCTTTGTTCCAAATTCATTAATAAATGGAGTCTTAAAAGTGAACAAGATTGCCCACAAGCATGACATCTGCTTTGCACTTTAACCGAGGGGCCACATGGAAAGGGAGGGAAAGTGCGTGTGCCTGAGATGCTTATCTGTCAAGGTGGTTCATACCAGAGGTTCTGGTTTCCTCTGTCCCCTGCTCCTGGGTCACGGACTCTACCTTTCCACGCTCTACCAGTCTTCCCTTCCTCAGGCAGAGGGCTGAGCAGGAGGTGAATCCCAAGACTTCTTCCTCATGCCCAAGATTTCATACATGAGCCCCCCTCCTTCCAGGCAGATTCTGTCATACAACTTAAAAGCCACCGCTTCTAACAGATCCATGGTATGTCGGGAATCTGTTATCCTTGGCACGTGTTCTTCTCAACATAGAGCCCTGACAGCAATCCCATGGTGCTGTAATAATTATCAATATGACCACCATGGAGAGGAAAAAAGACCCGAGGAATTGACTCGAGGTCCTAAGGCTATGAAATGCCAGGGGTGGGGCTGGATGTTTTGGCAGTTACTCCCACACTCTTTATTGGGGATGACACGGAATGTATTTAACAGTTGTCACCGGCCAATCTGAATGTTTGTCCCAGGGCCAGGTCCCTCCTCCATGAAAGCAGGCATTACCCCTTCGGGGATGACTCACTCAGCAATCCCAGTGGCCCGCAGACACCTGAGGGGCTTGCAGCAGGACCACTTACCAAACAGTGTGGAAGACTGTGATATTCTGACACCAGGATGGCCACCCTGGTCAGTACTGGCTGAAGAATGTCCCTGTTTTCCGCATCATGTTGCAGCCTTAAAATGATTATATCACAAGGCCCCATCATCCCAGTATAGGAGGACATGGTTCAAGGGAAGAGGGACAAGTCTTGCTTTACGCAAACCCGGCGTGGGGGGCCACCCACTGTGTTCTTTATCGCTTTTGGCAAATGTCTAAGCCTCTCTCCTCAAACTCCTAGGATTAGGTCCTTCAAAGAGAGGCTTCCTTTTTGCCTGTGTTTTCTCTGACAGTATAAATGGTACGGTCTCTCAGACAGCACCCCTCCCTGGGCTCGGCCACCTCACCCCAGCAGCCAAGGGACACAGCAGAGACTGTGGGTGGGTTACAACCGGTTGACCAAGTTAGCACAGCTCCCAGTCATGATTGTTCAGCTCTACAAAAGGACCCGAGAGGCCTTCTCATTCAGAGTTGCCAAACTCAGAGGCCCTGGTGATGAGGGACAAGATCTCTTTTCTCTTATTTCAGAAAACATAACCAAAATGGTGCATTTATTTGTGTCAAGGCTGTGCTCACTAGTTCAAGTGTCCAGTCTCCATCCTTTTGTATGTAATTAAAACATCTATAAGCAGAAATTAGCCAGACAGGAAAAACAGCGAGAGAGTGAGAATGCTAGAGTACGGTGCTACTTCAACAGACATCATTAAAAAAAAAAAAAAAAGTTGAACTCCTAGAAACAGAGGAGAATGGTGGGGCCTGGGGAAATAAGAAGATGTAGGTCAAAGGGTACCAAATTTCAGTTCTAAGACAAATACACTTTAGGGATCCAATGTGCACCATGGCGACTACAGTTAATAATAATTGTATTTTACACTTGAAAGTTCCTAAGCCAGTATACATCAAGCTTTCTCACCATTAAAAAAAAAAAAAAAACAACAGTTAACTAAGTGAGGTGATGAGGGTGTTAATTAACTTGATTGTGGTTATCATTTACAACATACATGTATATCAAGTCTTCATGCACACTTAAATATATGCAATTTTATTTGCTGATTCTACCTCATAAAGCTGGGTGGGGAAGGAAATAAAGGGCATGCAAAGGGAAACTGCTTTAAAAAAAAATCCCAAGGCTGCTACCCCTGGTTGATACATAAGAAAATGCATCTCTATTTAATAAATACCATTTATTGGTAGAAAAAACAAACAAACCTAAGAACATGGAATCCATGAAGGGATTAAAAGGAACTGGTATGTGCAATGAGAATGCTGGCTGTCACATTCTGGGCCAGCTTCCTCAAAATAACAATCCGAGAAGTCTTAATGACTGGGTCATTCATTCAGTCCTCCATTCAATAAACATGACATGGGGATTCACCAACTTGCACACTGATCTTAGGCTGTCTGAAATCAGCCTGAATGTATGGATTCTCCCCTGAAGATTAATGGAGCACTCATCAGACGAAGGAACTCCAAATGTTGGGAAGGGAAGTGGTGCTCCCAGAGCTTCATATCCAGCAAATGGATACAGGGAAGATGGTCTCTCCAGAGGCCAAGTCCTCTGGAGAAAAAGCTGCCACAGAACAAAAGAGAATGCCTGGCCAAATCCATTTATAATCACAATCTAATAATGCTTAACAATGCCCTATGGGATGAGCCTAAAGAAAATTATGGGAGTAATTACAAGGGTTCACATTAGTGATAATTTAATAATCATCCTCCTTGGCATATCTCTCTTCTTGAGATGGGTAAGTTGGGTTGCATTAGACAGATTTCTTCTCTCTCTGCCACTTACAAACCATGTCACCTTGGAAAAGTCCCTTCGATTCCAGGCTTTCTTACATTTTTATCATCTGTAAGAAGGAGGATTTACTGCAGTGAAATTCTACAATAATACTTGATGTGATAAAGACATCTTTGGAGAATCTAGAGGAAGAGAGGCGGATGGCTCCCCAACCCCAGGATTCCTTCTGCTCATTCTCTCTCCATCTGGCTGCTGAAATGAGATTCCTACAAGGTTCCTGGAGTCACTGCCACTATCCTGACAGAACCAGCCAACCAAAGGGCCCAGAATTGTCCCCACTGATTAAAGCTGGAGTGGGCAGCGAGGTAGCCCCAGGTGGCATCAAGCCAAGCTGGGACCAGGATGGAATTTGATCAGAAAGCCTGAGCCATGGGATTTCTGGCCTGTGAGCTAGGCTGGCTCACCAGCCCATTTCAGTAATTATGTGACTGAATTTACTGAATGCCACTTATCTCATAAAGTTGTCGCTGAAGAATAAGTAAGATAATGCATATACAGCCCTTAGCATATAGTAAGTGCTCCATAAATGTTAACTAAGATGTTTATTATCATGGGACAAGAGAAGACAAATACGTTTATCTTACAGTTCTTATCACGATTTAAGAGTGAGTTTAAAAATCTGTTGCGCTTGTTAACTAAATTATATTAGAAACAACAGTCTTGTAATCTGGCTTAGTACCACAAAATCTATTACATAACATTTATCAAGACTTCAAGTCACTCAACACCTTAGAGGTATATTTTCAGTTATGGGTCCAAGTGAGTCCCTCAAGGGCAGGTGTTGTACAAAGGATGGAGGGTGAGGGCCAATCAGGTTATTCTTGTTCATGTGGGCGACCATGGTGCCTCTAGTCCTAATCTAAAACACGTTCATTCTTTCTTGTCTTTTTCTTTCCTCCCTCTTTCCTTCCTCCTCTCCCACCCCTCTCACGTCAATCTCATGATGCTGGCATGCTGGTAAGGAGCTAGGCCTATGTACTTGTTACCTCTTTGCAGAAAGGACTTCCTGAACATAATTTAATATTACACCCTATTTTTTACTCTAGATAAATACAAGGCAGGCATTAATGATAAAAGAATGTTCTTCACTAAACTCTATTCTAGGATACTGTATCATCCCCCAAGTCTGTCTGTCTTTCTTTCTTTTTTTTTTTTTAAATAAATGAGGGTTTATGTGATAAAGTATTACAATCATGTTCCAGAATAAAAGCCTGTCACTATACATCCATTCTTCTTTGTATTGGTGAAGAAGAACTTTTGTTTTAAAGACTCCCAAGAAACCCAGTTGGATTTAACGTTGGTTGATAAAAATAAATTAGTTATGTTCCTGGTAAAATGCACCTCATTTTTTTTCAGTTCTAATTAGTTCTAATAGGTAGTTCGAAACCAAGAACAAATATGTCCTATCATCTTTTCTAGGTACTATGCAATTCCCTTTTGAGTCACTGCAAACCTACTTTGCAGGAATGGGTGGTGTCCACTCTCTGAAATGGCAGCGGGCTTTGTCCATATTTCTAAGTCATCTGGCCCCTCCTGGCCCTGACGGGCCTTTCCTTCTCAGGTCACACAACTAGGGGTCCTGGTGACACCCACCTCTCACAGCCCATAGGAGCGATGGAACAGCGACGGAATTCTGTGCTTGGCATGTCTACCCTCCAGATGGACTGAGTGGAGGAGGGACTAAGTGGAGAGCACCCAGCGGCCATCTGGGCTGTGGCTTCTCCTCCTCCCATCGGATCAGGCTGCAGTCGACCATATAGAGACATAACCTGGCCTACAGTAACTGCTAATTTCTCTCTTCTCTTTTGTTTCCTTTCTTCTTTCTTGATGTTAAGACAAGGAAAGGGCACTTAGAAATGCTTTCCACTTGCTGTCTTATTTCTCTCTTGATTTGGCCCATTACGGTCTGTTTACCACTAAAGGAGAGAAAATAAAGGCACGGAGCTGCCTCAGTCACTCTGCCCAGAGCTTTTGGCTTGTAAACCGTGACAGACCTTCAAAAGGCTGCTATCTGTTCTTCTTTTTTGAGGACCCTCAAAGGGAAGAAAGTCAAACTCAGTATTAAATAACCACCCAAGATGGGGCAGTCAGTTTGAGGTTAAGAGGAGAGGTTTATAAAAAGCCTCGTTGAACACAGGGAGTACAGATGCAGTCCAGGCCACCTGAGACTCCACACCCAGCGTGACATGGACAGAGGCAGCCTATCTCACCCATTTTCACAGGTGTATATTACACCTATTTTAACATGTGCAGCGTTTCCTCCCTAGAAATAGTCCTTTCTCACCTAGACCAGCAAACACTTCCATTAGCCCAAGTCATGTTTCATTATCCTCCAGAGATGTATTCCCCACCTTTATTTTAATCGTACAAATATTAATACATTTTAACATATTTTATACATTATGTATGTATTTTTAAGTATGATACACACTCCTAATGTTAGGGGGAAAAACACCCCCAAACATTAAGTATTTTGTTATGATTTAATATTCTACTACCGGAATCCCAAACTTTGAGAGTTTTTTGGTCTTTCTTTTCTTGTTCTTTCTTTTTTTAAAACCTAAAATAGCAATTTTAACCCAATAGTCTTTGTGGAGCTTTTGGTAACATTTCAATGTTTGTCATTTTCACTCTCTTAAAATTCCAGTTTTTCCCCTTCTCTCTCTGTAGGACAGAGGCTTTACCTTCTCTGGGGTTCTGTTTCCTCATCTATAAAATGGGGATACTGTCTGTCTTACGGGTAGCTGTAAGGATTTAAAGGTAACCTAGCTACGATGCATGAGTAACATGCAGAGAGCAGGTACCCCACAAAAGCATGGCTGTTTCGCGTTTGCTTCTCCAGGCAGGCAGCCTCAGCTGTAGTCCACCTGCCCCACAAGGCCTAAAACACACCTAGGCTGTGTGATCAGCAACTGATAATTTTAGAATGCACTCGGCTAATTTCTCGGATCCCACTGCTACAAATAGGCCCCGGTTTCGCCCAGGTTCAAATTTCACGATGGCCTAGGGGTATAAAGATGAATTATTTGATTCTGAGAAGAAACAGGAGACCGTGTGTCAGGCTGCTTTGCAAATCAATTCACCTCCCCCACCAAAGATGCTCCTTGCCACGTGAGATGTGCGGCTTTACAAGGATTTCGGCAACATATGCGTGTTTGCCATGTCAGAGGTCGGAGGGCAAGGTGCACGCAGATGTAATATCACCGAGCGGTGTGATCCGAGCGTGCATGAAACCTGACTGCAGAGGGCATGCTGCCAGCCCGGGGAACTCTCCTGCCACGGGCCCTGACAATGCCTCAAAAAAGCACCTTACCTAATCTCCCTTGTTGATTCCTATCTGCGCCCAGTGATTTCATGCGGCTGCCATCTGCACACCGGTTGGGGCATGTGGATCGTGGCTACGCTGTAATTAGAGCCGGGGTCTCGGGTGGTAACATGGACTGTCGGCCTATTGCCGCGATGGGGCAAGACCCTTACGAGACCAGAGGGAGGGAGCCAAAAGGTGAATTTTATAGGCAGCATGGCTGGGTTCCACTTCTCCTATGTTATTTAACTCTCTATCCCCAGGGCTTGACATGGAGGCATGCCCAGAAAATACTTGGGATAGAAATGATTAAATGACTGCCCCAAACAACTAAGCTCTTCCACCACTGGACAGCAGTAATTGTCTGCATATCATCTTTGGGGCTATTTAGTAGATATGTGTTATGAGCTGCTTGTAGGGAACGGACAAGATTCATTCGTTCATTTATTCATCAGATATGAATGGAATGGCCACTCTGCCCAAGGTCTGGTGACCTTTGTGCCACCACATAGCCCAGGACATTGGGTGGACCGGATAAACGTCAGACGCAGGAATGAGTGAGGCAGGTCTGGGAGAGGAAGAGCCAGGTCTGCAGAAAAATGAACTGTGGGAAAGGCAAAGAACGCTTCTGTCATCCCTCTAGGGTCTGCAGAACCCAAGCGCTCTGACAAAGTTTAGCACTTTGGTACAGAAGGACTGAGAACTTCCCGGGCTGCTATTGACCAGGGCTGCCTGGAAGGCCTGCTATACTGGCTCGACAGTCTCTGGGAACCAGAGGATGTCCAGTCACAGAGCGACCCAAGAAATCAAGGACAAGCCTCTCTCTGACAGGTGGGGAAACTGAGACCAACAGAAGCGTTGCAGCTTATCCTCGGTCGTGGAAGGGACTGAAGACAGAATCAGGACTAGGGGCGTTTCTGGGTGGCTCACTTGGCTAAGCATCTACCTTCAGATTGGGTCATGGTCTTAGGGTCCTTGGATACAGCCCCGCATCGGGCTCTCCGATCAGTGGAAAGCCTGCTTCTCCCTCTCCTTCTGCTGCTCCCCCTGATGGTGCTCTCTCTCTCTGTCCAGGACTCAGATGTTGAACTATCTGCCAGCTGTGGCCACAAGGCCTCCCTGGAAGCTATCCAAGCTCATGGGCTTACACTCTAGGGAAGAAGACACAGACAGTAAAGGAAGAAATGGATGTACACATACTCAGATAGCGAGAAGTGTTCAGAAGAAAAGAAATAGAGTGGGAAGGGAGGAGGAGGGTTTGAATCCAATTGCACCGTTTATTAGCTGGGTAACACAGACAACTTGCTAAGTCTCTCTGTACCTCAGAGCCCCTCATCTATACCCTAGGACTAATTATAGTATCTGTCTCATAGAGTTTTATGAGATGCCAAGATCAAAGTCTGGAATATATGAGTACTTAGTACATGATGAGATAATGATTACTGATAATGCTTTTATTTAGATAAGAGTGGTCAGGGTAGGCCTCTGAGGAGGCGATATTTAAACTAAGTCAGAAGGATTTGAAAAAACCAGCCATGGCTCTTTCTGGGCAAAAAGAGCAGTGTGTGCAAAGGCCCGGAGGCAAGCTAAGGTTTTGGTACCCCAGGAACAGGCAGAAGACCAGACTGGCTGGAGGGAATTTGGCGAGACTGTGCATCATATGAGGTGAAGTCTGAGAGGAAGGCGGGGGTTTAAATCTGCAGTGTCTGTAGGCCCTGGTAGAGAGTATGGATTTTTACTCTAAGTGGAATGCAAAGTCCCTGCAAGGTGTCTAGTCTGCAATTGCCACAATACTGCTGCATAACAAATGATCTTGAAAACTCATTGAATCACAAGAATAAATATTTACTTTTCTTGCTCATGGACTAGGGGTTGGTTGGGGCTTGGACGATATTGACTGGGCTTGGCAGAACTTGGCTTCAAGTTGTCACTCAGGTTCTGGGTTTCCTGAATGTGCCTCACTCTGGGGCTCGAGCTGCAGAGGCACTGGCTATAAGAAGTGCAAGGGAGCGAACCTAGTCAAGCCAACAAATTTCAAGACTCTGTTCACATGGTGACGCCTGATATTCCCACCCCACCATGGGGAAAAGAGAATCACATGACCAGGGCTCCAAACCCAGGAGCAAGGAAGTTCACACCACTCACTGTGAGACCACGGCAAGGGATGTAAGATATAGTATTACTATCATAGGCTATGGCTGGGCCAAAGAATCCATATCACACATAGGAAACTGGTTGCTTTCCCCGGGCATCCACTGTGCCCATCAGAGTCAAGGCTTAGCACACCTTCGACTGCCACTGCTCCACACCCCCTTCCCCTGGTCTCTGAGCACCAGCCTCACCTTGTCCTATTTTGGACCAACCTAGTTAACTTCCTGATGGGTCTGGCTTTAATGAGCAGCCAAACCAACCACGGATCATCCAATCAGAAAGATGGCCCTTGACAAATCACATGCTGACTTGTCCCATCTTAACACTGGTCTTTCCGGGTCTCCTGGCTTTCTCAGAGTCAGCCCTCCTGGAACTCTGGCTGGGAGAGGAGACACACATGAGGCCTGCCCAGCAGCCTCCACAGGCCTGGCATAGCGTGCAGCCTCACAGTGGCTCACGTTGGGGCTAAAGGAGCAGGAGTGTTTGTTTTCCTGGGCAGAGCTCTGGCACACGCACATTCCTTGCCAGGTTTAAAGTACAGTGTGCTTTTTCGAACTGGTGCCTTACATTGCCTATTATGTATTATCTGGAGTGGAGCCCCCCCCAACCACCCTCAATGTCGGTCTTGGAACTGTTTGAGGGGAAAGAAAAAGGAAGAAGAGGAGGAGGAGGAGAAGGAAGAGCAGTGGGGACAGGGAGGGGGAGGAGGAAGGAAAAGCATCTGAGAAGGGTGTGGCAGTGAAGGGGCAGGTGACTATGAAAATTTACACTCTGAAAAGCAGCTGTAAAATGTCTAATGTTTCAATGAATGTTTTATATTTACAATAAAAAATTCTCCAGCCAAGAAGGTCTTTAAAACGCTACATTTCCAAGCAGATCCACAGAAAAAAAGTCAAAGGGAGAGGATTCCCACAAACCCTTCTCCACGGAGTGAGCCCCGAACACTAAACATTCAAATGAGGCCTCTCCACGCTGTGCATTTTAGCAGCCAGTCCGACCATGAGCAAGGAGGGAGTAACAGCCCTGATACACGGGGAGACCGGCAATGAGAATGAAAAACACGCTCGTTTTTCTCAAAGCCAAGTACCCATGGCATGAAGCCTTGGAAAGTCCGGCTTTGGAACAGGATGGCAGGAGGAGTGGGGTAGGATGCCAGGCCCAGCCCAACGTTTGCTGAAAGACTCGATTGTTATCAGTCGGTCCAGAGCCGCTGACCAAGTTCCATGAGGCCGGGTTCTTCCAGGAAAGAGCCTGGCTTCCACACAGAGGTATGGGTTCAAGTCCAAACCCCACTTGGAACCGGCTCTGTCTCCCTTTGGTACGTTCTTAACCTCTAGTGACCCCAGTTTCTTCACCAATAAAATGCAAATGGCAGGGATCGTTGGCCAGAACCAAAGAAATGACAGGAGCTGGGGAGCCAGACGTGTGATCACACGGGCTCAGGGCAGGCTGTGCCTAGACCGGGTAGAGGAATTGAGACTTGATGTGGCAGGAAGCTGGGGGCTGCTTAAGCTTTGAGAAAATATGTGAGTTCTGTTCTTCCTTCTTTTACTGGTGACTTCAGTCAAGTCATCCTGTGGGTTTTCAGGCGAGAAGCCAGTTTTACTTTTTATCTCCTCTGTAATTCATATTTTCCACATTGCATTCAGGTAATAGAAATGCGGCGCAGCCCACAGCCCCCTCCTCATCGGGTCCCTTCTTGCCTTCTCATACAATGCTCATGCAGCTGCTCAGAATAAACACATATAAATCAAAAATCATGGTCAGCTTCTTAGACCCACGCTGTAATTTTGAGCCTATGAGCTTGATAATTCCTGTCCCTTCTGCTTATTACACTCTTTCCCAAGCCCCTTCTCCTTTAGCAAATTCCTGCTCGGGCCTCGAACCCCAGTTTAAGCACCACGTTATCTGTGTCAAATACCCCCTTACAGTCCTCTGACAGCACATGCGGCTTTCTGTACCCTGATACTCATCAAACCATCTTCAAAGCATCTCTTACTTTTCTGATTTCTCCTCTACATGTTGTCTCTTGAGAGCAGCTACTGAGTCCTAACACCTTAGGTGCAGCACAGGGCAAGATGTGGATGGACTGTGTCTCCAGCAAGTTTTCTCAGTGAATGAAGGAATGAATGAGTGAATGGTAGAAAACACTGTTTCTTTTCTATAATGACAGAAGATGGGAGTGTGACCTCCAAGGGACAAACGGGGACAGGACCACTATTCTTCTCAACTCATGATTGCCATCACGCACCCAGAGAGATGAGACGCCCTATGCTCTCCTGGGCAGGAAGAGTGGTCTTCCTTTGCCAGCCTCCACCTGGCACCTAAGTACGAATCAGGGACTGACTTGTTGTGTAGCAGGAATTCTCTTCGACCCCTGTGGTCCCAGGACAGAGATGCTCGGGTGCCTCCCCCCAGGAGAAAGGTGGCTGGTGCAGCTCACTTCCTGCTCCTGAGCCTGAGGGTACGTCTATGGACTGGGGCACGGCTTGCTTGGGAGACCCTCAGCAGGTCCCTTCTGTTCTCCCAGAAGCTGTCCTTCCTCTCTCTGGGACATCCAGGAAGCGGCCACAGCCTGAACAGACTCCAAGCTGGGGAGCCCCCTCACTCTTATCAAGAACCCTGACAGGCACGGCAGCGGTGGCTCACTGGACAATTTCAAACGAACCCCCAAAGTTTCACAAGAGCCCCAGGTACAAAAGAGATGAAGGATGGAAACTCACACGATAAACCAAAGTGAAAACAAAACCGTGTCACCAAACCCCCTGCGAACTGAAACCACAGGGCGGAGTGCTCTCTCCCGACACAAACAGCTTGACCCGTGAGCAAGTCACCAGCCTCCCCAGAACAAGGCTAGGCAGAGAAGGCCCACTTCGGGGGGTGGGCGGTTCACGCCTGGTGTTGCAAGGACCCTTGGTCCCTTCCATTCCCTACAGATTTGAGAAGGAAAGAAGGCATTTGTGAGCCTTCCCCTATGCCATAGGCTCCAGGCAACACCGTAGGTACAAATAACCCACTGGGCTTTCCCGATAACCCTATCTAGGAATGAACCTAGAGATCAGCCAGCACTAGAATTTGGGTTCTTTCCTCCCGAAGTGAGAGTCACGGGAGCAGGAGCTGTTCCTGCTCTCCTAGCAGCCCTCAAACTGCTTTAACGCTCGACCACTGCCAGCCAAGTTCAACTTTGAGCACCTCAAAAGCTGTCCACGTATTAATCATATGTGATATCATATACCATATATCATATCATACATCACCCGTGACGGCATATGCCACTAAATATGACATCACAAAACATCCGAAGAAATAGGGAGTGAGACGAACTGAGATCCAAGTTAAATGTAAACAGAAACTGTAATTTTTCTTTCCCTTAGCGTGGTTCAGGGGGTCACAGGGCATCCAGATTAAAGGAAAAAATATATATAAGCTGCCCAGTTAAAACTAAGGTACAGTTTTGCTAAAAAAAATTATGTGCTATTTATCTTAAATTAAAATTTAAACAAGCATCTCGTATTTCTATTTGATAAATCTAGCAACCCTAAAGGAAGGGGTCAGCAAATGCTTTCTGGTCAAGGTCCAGAGTGAATATTCTAGGCTTTGGCGAATAGATGGTCTTTGCGGCTACCATTCCAATCTCCACTGCGGGGTGAACACAGCCCCAGGCAAGTCCTACACAACAGGCATGGTGGTGTCCCAATAAAACTTTATTTATAAAAACAAGTGGTGGGATCGTCTTGGCGTGGGCTGTCGTTGGCTGACGCTACCCTCGCGGATCACCACGGGCACATCTCACTGAGGAGAACCCCGGCCTGTAAGAGAGAAGGGCCCGCATTCGTACAGTGCTGCAGCAACATGGCAGAAAAGAACAAGCTCTTGTCTTGTGTTTTCTCTGGGGGCTGGGAGTGGGGGCTGGGAGCAGGGGCCGGTGAGTAGCCAGAGGATGGTAAGGACAACCTCCTGCATAACAAGGCAGCGCCAAAGGAGTGAAAGCAGGAGCGTCCACGCGCCGCAAACACACGTGTGCATGCGCACCCGGAGAAAGCGCCGTCCCCGACACGCCAGCCCCGTGGTCCTGCATCCAGCGTGTCGAACTAAATGCTTCCCCTGCCCCAATTACTAGCAGTTCAATCGGCCAACTGGCAGCCATAACAACACATTAACCTTTTTTGCCAAATCAATTCCACCAAGTCCCCCTCCAGCACTAAGAGAAATTAAATGGCACCCCCATGCCGGAGGGGGGGGGCACTCTGTTACCACACACGCCGGAATCCCCTCCTGCACCTGCAGTGCTGAGCTGCGCCATGGAGAGCACCGGAAGCCAGTGTCCGGAGCCCGTCTGCCCACCCCCAGCAGCCTGCCAGGGCGCAGAGGTCCAGGCGGGCAGCCCCTGCCAAGCGCTATTAACAGAACCATCTTCACAAACCACGCACTTGCTCTGCACCAGATGAAGCTGCTTGACTCAACTTTCAGGAGCCCCCGATGGGTCATTTCACACTGAAACACGTGGGCACAGCACACCTGTGAGTCACGTCAGGGTTTGAAGCCTGCCCCGAGACCCCGGCCCTTCCCGAACCTCTCTTTCAACTGCAGCTTGAGGCTTGGGCGTGTTTTCTAAGAAACAGAGTTCCCGCAAGATGAGAGTTTCTAACTCAGAAGCACGATGGCTCATGGGGTCTAATGCAGAGATGGTGCATGACTGAGAACAGTGGGAGAAGGCCCAGGTAGAGGTCCCCCCAGGGGGACGAAGGTGGGGCTATGCCGGCTGCCCTTCAGTACTTAGCTCCTGAACCAGGATCTCATTTGGGGGATAATTTGGAAGGAGTGAGTTGTCTAACTTCACTGATGGGAGGGGTGTGTGTGTGCGTGTATGTGTGTGTGTAACAAGAGATGCACAATTCTATTTTGTCTGATCCCAATTATTCGAAAACTCAATCCTTGTTTCTTCTTGTGTAATATGGGGTCTCTCCCCATCCATGCGAGCACAGTCCTCTGTGCATCAGACCCACTGTCATGCAGCTCACTTCGACAGAACTTTCTCGGAGCTTGAACGAACACCAGGACAGCTGAAGATGGGTAGTTTCCTTTCTGAAAGCACGTGGTGTGTGGTCACTCCTCAGTGACAGTTGCCTAAACACGGTCTGCTGTTCTCCGCAGGGAGGTGCGGAGAGGAAGGTCTAGCTACCAAAACCCACTATGACCAGCTTGCTCTGACAGGCTAAGCAAACGTCCTTCCTTGAACTACTCTAAGAATGGTCTTCAAAAGCACACACTCATTCAACAAATACTTCTGGAACAGGTACATAAGCATCCAGAAGAAGACTTATAGCCTTAGCCTAGGGGAGGTTCCACGCAGCTGGGAAGTCACCCAGGGTACAGAGGTTACCCTTGGCCTGCCGCAAGCCTCCATGACTTTTGGGCCGTGGAATAGAATGCCAGGCCTTGTACTTGAGTCCTGCGGTGGAGAAAGTACAGCCAACCAGGAAGCCATGGCTCCTAGCCATAGAGCTGTGTCCCAACATCCTATGTCTTCCTAGGGCCAGGACTCCATTGGTGATACAGAACATGGCATTTAGGGGACCCAGCGATGAGGGCAAAGAAACAGAACACTTTAATGGACACAAAGCCATGGAGAGTGGCATAATGTTTAGAGGAAACTTCCTGTCCGCCCCCCACCTCGTGGTCTTCAGGGTGAGGGGAGGGTGGCAGCGTGGATAGGGGCACAGACTCCAGGACCAGGCAGCCCAGCTCGGAGCCCAGCTGTGGCCTGTGCTCACATGAGCCTCTGTCAGATGAGATCGTGGCTATGAGGAGGCTTCCAAAGACTTGAAGTATGACCAAAAATGGGAGGGGGTGTGAAGGGGCCAAACAAGGAGCTGTTTTAAACAAACACACACTTATCCAGTAAAAGTGAGAAAAATGCAGATCCATTCATAGTGTAATATGCCAGTCGTTCCAAAGTGGTGGAAATCTGATTATTTAAAAACTCCCTTCACATTGTGACATCTCATTGGCCAACTGCAGCCAGTTTCTGATTTGTAAAGTCCAGAGTCGTACATAGGGATAATCTTCAGATTAGCAGTTATACATAAATCCCGATTTTGTGCCCAATTATTTATAATAACGAAAAAGCAATAATGACAACGCTTCTGTGTCACCCGGTGGCAAGAGCGCACTTCATATATAATATCAGGGAGGAGGCCGCTTACCTTTTCAACTCCGGCAGCTCCCGGAAGCTTGCGATGGCTGCATTCTCCTCTCTGACAACCTCCTGAACTTGCATGAGCCTGACACACACACGAGGGCTTAAAAATGTCACTTTTACCTAATAAAACTGTTCCTCAGAAAGACATACTCAGGACCTCGGGCTTTCTGGCAGGTGGCAGCTGCCACTTAGGAGCCCACCCGGAGTTGCTCAAGGCCACACAACCCAGCGCGGCTCTGAGAGTGAAGTCCCTGCGACAGGAGAACTCACAGGATCACGTTAGCGCCTTTCTCCTGGGACAGGGGAGATGATTAAAAGCAATAAATACTGATAAAAGGACTGACTGACTGGGAATGTGAGGCCCTCGGGAGCGACAGGTGAGGGGAAGGAGGGACCCTGAGGAAAGTCCACCTAGGATGCGCCCCAGGGCCTTACAGACGTCTCTTCTGCAAATGCTACATACCCGTGTCTGCAAGATGGAAGTGAGGTGAGGAAGAACAGAGGAAGTCAGTGAAGGACTGGGCAATCATCTACGATACCTGGAGTTTTATACCTTTTTCTCTTCCAACAGAATCCAGTAAATTTAATTACACTGAGGCCTCCACTCGTCACTGTGCAAATCTAGTTTCTGCTCTCGAACCTGTTTTATGGGCCTCTGTGACTAAGGCAATAATAAAATGTAGAGTAGATACACGAAAAACATCAAGAGCTATGGATAATCATAAATTTGAGTACATGTCCACTTCTGTGCATGAAAACAGAAGACACCAAAGATGGCTGCGAAGAGAGCCAGGGGACGGACTAGAGGGGAGATGCAGAAGATGTTGGTGCCGCGGGCAGATCATATTTCATCAGCCGTTAGACCATCTCTGAGTTTTGTGACCTTCTCTGGGGAAGTATCCTTGGCCACTGTCTTTGCTCGCTTCGCCAGAGACACCTGGGAAGGTGAGGCTCCCACCAGGGGATGGACTGTGAGGTCACGATATGGGGGTTCGTAGCCTGGCCCTCTGTCTCCAGGTGGAGTAGCTTTAAGGTGCAATTTACACGCCAGAGCCCCCTAAGCATTAGGACAAAGGCAGATGTCACCCGAGGTCATACCTTTTCTTGATTTCTTTCCACTCTCCTCCTTTGTTTTCCTCACCCATTACTTCTGAGAACTCTCCCTCCATCAAGTATGTGCAACCAAACCCCTGTTTCAGGCTCTACTTCTGGGTGACTCAAGCGAAGCCAGACTTTCTTGATTACCAGGTATTGGACAGGTAAGCTGAGAGGGTCCCTCTACTGAGAGGTAAGAAGAAGAGATCAAGTGGGTACAGGACTTAGAGGCAGACAAAAATGGGTTGAGATCCCTGGTGCAGCTGTGTGTGGACTCTGCGGCGTGTGGAGCAGCCTGAGATTCACAAGGCCTAGAACAGACATGGCTCCAGAAGCCCGACAGGCTGGGGACTGGGCTTCAGTCTGTGAACGTTCTGTAAAGTCTGAGACCGCTGGTGCTGCTCTAGAACAGGACTGGTGCACAGGGCACTTACTGCAGAAGCTGAGGAAGGCACGGTGCCTCTGTGAAAAGATAAAGGTGCTAAGAACAGGGCCACTGCCTGCTCTCTCCTCAAGTATAAAGCAGGTCCATCCAGGCCTGCAAATCCTAATAATATGTGCTCTGAAGACCCATATGGCTGAGCATAAAATTGGAATGTTTATAGTTAACATCTGAATGACTCCTAGAATCAAAGCACCTCAAAGCAGGATATTGCCTCTGTATTAGTCAGGGCTCGGCAGAGAAGCAGAATCAATAGGAGGGAGAAATTGGCTCGTGTGATTACGGAGGCTGTGAGGTCCCCAAATCTTCAGTAGATTTCAGATCTCTGGCAAGCTAGAGAGCCAACAGCATCAACCTCGGTCTGAAAGGCAGGCCTGAGGCTCAAGAAGAGCTGATGTTTCAGTCTGAGCCCTGCAGCAGGAAAAAGAGCAATGTCCAACTCAAGAAACTCTGACAGGGGGAGTTCTTTCTTATTCCTGAGAGGGTCAGCCTTTTGTGCTAGGCAAGTCCTCAGCTGATTAGATGAGGCCCACCACATTACAGAGGGCAATCTAATTTACTCACTCCACAGATTCAGATGTTAATCTCATCCCAAAACACCCTCACAGACACTCCCGGAATACTTTTTGGCCAAATAGCCGAGCACCCCATGCTCAGTCAAGCTGCCATACAAAATTAATCATCACAGCCCCAGTCACATATAATCCAGCTCTGCCCTCAAGCTCAGTGAGCTCAAGGACCCTACGTATTTCCCAAATAGGTATAGAGACGGTTACATTTGCTAGAAATGTCAGCCAACAGCCCTTTAGGAATGCAAAAGACAAATAGGTTCATTAACACAACAAATATTTATGAAATTCTGATTAGGAATATTATGGGAAAGGTGTTATGAGCAAAATAGGCATACAAATATTGAAGGTAAATTTAAGACTCCTGAGACTATACTCTTGAGACATACATGGAGGGGAAAAAAATACCCTTTTCAATTCTCTTACAATTCTTGTACTTAACATAAAAATCGACAAGAATCCCATCTTGGTGCATCTTTAACACCTAGCGCGTCAGTTTCACTGGCAATCTTAAGTACCAAACTAGAATTTAGTATCACTGATTTCTTTCCTTGATATTTATTTTTATGAATATTTTGTATTTATGATAAACAATACTGCTCTTCCATTTACATTAGGAATATAAAATTTTCCTTATAAATAGCTTCACATAATAATCTAAGTACATATAAAGATAGGTTACAACCAAAAAAATGTGACAGATGAGCAAACAGGCCAACCATTGTGAAAGGGGGATAAAAATGAAGCTTGGGAAACACTATTTTACATTATTAATATCTGAAAATTTAAAAAGGGGGGTAAGGGGTAGGTAAAGAAACTGGTCCTGTAAAGTCTAGCAAGAAAAGATAGGACGAAAACAAACAGCCATCTGTGCAAGTTCATAATGACACAGAATAAACTCTGCCTCCTTATTCTTGATAAAACGTTACCGTGTTACTCCTCAAGAAGGGAGGGAGTCAAACCTAATGCAGGCAGCTTCTAAGCCTTTGCTAAGAATTACAGAAACAATTACTTCTACCTGCCAGAGATTCAAAAGCCACAGGGAAACAGGCCAGCTCAGGAGTATCTAAACGAATTTCCATTGATTTACTTCTATTTTATTTAAATTAACTAAAGGATTTGAGTCAAAGTTCCTTAAAGTCAGATATGCCCATACGATATCCAGGTGGTTAATTAAGTATAAAGGTTTAATTTCTGATTAAAAAAATTAGCTAAGAATATTGATGAGAGCATATTCTAGGTATTAAATCTTTGTATCAAGTTATCCCAAAACTTGGAGGTGTAAGACAACCACTTACTCTGTTCATACATTCCGTGACTCAGGAATTTGAACAGGGCACCAAGGGGACCATCTGACATTTGGAAGGTGGTATCATCTGAAGGCTTGGCCATTCCCCTCATGTCTGGGGGGCTGATGGGGCCTCAGTTCCCTGTCAGGGGGGCCTCTCTGCGTGGCCTCCAAGTGAGCTAGACTCACCTTCCTTACAGCATGGCAGCCAGGTTCCAAGGGTAAGCATCGCAGGAGTGAGACAGAGCCAGATGGAAGGTGTATCGTCTTTTACCACCTAATACTCAGAAGTCCCACGATGTCCCTTGTACCACATTCTAAATAGTTGGAAGCGGGTTCATAAGGGTAGCCCAGACTCAGGGATGGAAGGCTAGTACTAGGCTCTACCTTTCCTGGGGAGAATGCCAGAGAATTTTCAAGCAGCCAGAACAGAGGTGTAAGAACAGGTTTCTCTGCAGCCGGGCCTTACCGCTCTCTTCCTACAAACATCCCACCTAACGGCGGCCATCGTGGTCCTCAACGACATGCCTTATTACCTGCCTGCCGAGCTGGAGGGCCTTACTCTACCTCTTCCCCATTTCAAGGGCCTGACCCTTCACAACCCAAAGCCCAAAGAAATGAGAGGATAAAGTAGGTGAGAAAGAGAAAGCCAAAGATGAGAGAAAGAAAACAGGAACTGACCGAAAGCAGGAACGGGCAGGAAGAACAAATTCATATCCTTCTTCCTGGTAACAAGTTAGATGTTCAAAGGAATCAGTGCCACAAAGACGCCCCGAGGGGACACGGCATCGGCGTGCATCTTTGAAGTCACACATTCTATAAAAAGGCCTAGAAAGCAGTGAATTGTGCCTTAAAAGGGAGAGCCCCTGGCGCCTTAATGAGAGCGCGCCTCTCGGCTCATAGCTGGAGCCTCGTTTCGGCCGGGGGAGCCGCCAGGCTGCCACGCCAAGGGCCAGGCCCTGTCTCAGATGAATATGGCAATAAAATATCAGCCAGCGGAAGAGCGCCGTGAGAAGAGACGGGAGGTCCTCCTGGGGCTTATTCAGCTCAGTCAAGCCAGATTCATTTAAAAGGAAAAAAAAATTAAAAACAAGCAACTTCCTACCAATGATGGCAAATAATTTCAACATTTTCTTAAAATACTCCCGAACATCACATATTGGATGCCACGGGCACAGGCGCCTACAGCCCCGCAGCTGCTCTGACGCTGGAAGTAGGGGACCTCGTCGATGATGACCATTTGTCATTCCAGGGGGAACAAACAGAGCGACTGGCATTTGGTAGCCACTGCCCAGTTTCTGTATCTCCTGAGGATACTGAGTTCCCGGGATCCATGAGCTCCTGGCGGTTCTCTAACGGAGCACGCTTCCCATCCTATAGGATGAGCCAAAGGCGAGGGCTGCTTGCGTGCTTTTCTTAAAAGCTTTCTTTCTCCTGGACTCATGTGAATGAGTCGTAAGAAAATCTGCGTTTTGGAGTTGGTGCACTTAGCACAGCCAGCACACGGATTACAAGAGGAGGCTGGAGGGAAGGAGGGGAGGGAGGACGGGGAGGGCGGAAGGAAGGGCGGGAGGAATGGATTCGAGGTACTAGGCTTGTCATTAAAATCATCTTAACATATATACTTTTCGGTAAGCAGTTTGACAATATGTAACCGGGGCTTTGAAAACAAGACAACTTTATATTCATGGCCCAAGGAGTTCCATTCCCCCAGTGCCAAGAATTCCTCAAGAATTGATGGTAAGGGGTTAAAAACCAAAAACAAAACAAAACGTAACAGACAAAATGTAGGCATCCTAAAGTCACCGTGTCGTTTACTACAGAAACATCGGAAGCAGCGAACATGGCTGGCGACCTAGAGTCTCGGGGGGTTGGTAGGGGAGCCGCGGCTTGACCGGCTCTGCGTCTGGCATTGCCGTGCACCTGTTCCCGTTCCCAGTCTTGTTCAGACCTACTGGGAGTCCCGTGGGTTTGGCACCACAGCGGTTTTACTATCAGGGGAGACGCACTGCACGGTGGGCTCAGGAGTCAGAGCCCTGGGTTCCGAGCCCGTCACGGACCCTCAGCAGCTGGGTGACTTTGAGCACAGTCTCTAGCCTCTGTCTGAGCTCCCCGGAACTGCCATAACAGGGAGCCACAACTGGGTGGCTTCGAACAGCAGAAATGTGTTCTCTCACAGTTCTGGAAGCCAAGAGTCCAAAATGCAGGTGTAGGTGTCGTCAGGGCTCTGTTCCTGCAAAGCCATTAGGGGAGGACCTGCCCCTGCCTTGTTCAGCTGGGGGTGGGTGGCTCCAGGAGGTCCTGGGCCTGTGGCCACATCACTCCCTGACCTCCTCTTCCTCCTCTTCTCTCAAGTCTCCCCCTACTTTTTTCCTGACAAGGACACTTGTCCTTGCATTTACGGCTCACCTGGAAAATCCAGGAATAGCTCCTCCCTTTAAGCTCCTCCCTTTATTCACTTGATTACATCTGCAAAGACCTTTTTTTCCCCAAATCAAGCCACATTCACAGGTTCTGGGAACCGAGGACACGCATGTATCTTTCTGGGGGAACCACCATGTCACCCACTACATTCTTCCTGAGCCAAATTTCCTTCATTTATGAAACAGAGACCATCAGAGTGGCCTGCACTTGGGGAGGACTAAAGGCTGTGACCCCCGTACCATTTCTGTTCTTCCTTTGACTTCCACGTTACAAAGAGGGAAACGGGATACAAGAATGTTCAAGCGGCAGATTTAAGGCCCCATAGCCTATCAGTGGATGAGTCTAGATGGGGACCCGCTGGAGTTATCTTCAAAAGATAGGTTATTTTTCCTCTTGGAATTCGAGAGAGGAAAAGCTGGAAGACTCCAGAGACCATGCGGACCAGTAGGTCTCAGAGTGTGGCCCAGGGACCCTATCAGAGGTTCTGTGAGGTCAGAACTTTTTTCATAGTCATGCAAAGATGTTATCTGACTGATTTTTTTTTTTCATTTTCTTACAAGTAGATGTAGAGCTTTCCAGAGGCCACATGACACATGATATCGCAACAGACTGAATGCAAAAGCAGATGTGAGAGTATGGCTGTTTTCTATAAAGCCAAGTGTTAAGGAGGTTTGCAGAAATATATGATGACACTACTCTTCTCACTCTTCATTCGAAAAGGCACTTATTTTTCATAAATACGTTCTTCATGATTTTTAAGTGAATAAATAACAAGGTAATTCAAATGAATAACAATATAACAATGCAATATAATAATGTGTTTTCTATTTTAATTGCTAAGATAATAAATAACAACAGATATAATCCACATAAGCAAAAGTTCTTTGAGGTTCTGGATAATTTTTAAGAGTCCTGAATCCTGAGACCTGTGTGTTTGGAAGCGATGATACAGACCAAGGCTGGTGGGCAGTAGGACGCACGCGCTACCTTCCTTGTCTCCACCACAGGCCCCCATACAGGAGTGACTCCTCTTTTCCCCTGCATCCTGCCCCAAGTTCAAAGTCCTCTCCACATGGCATGACTAGTAGCCAGGGCTCTTTCCATTGCTAGTGAGAGACACCTGACAGAAGCAAAAGAAGAGAAAAATTCTGGGAAAGCTACAGGAGAGTGCACAGAAATGCAGGAAACAGTTCGGGAACCAGAGCAGCCCCAGGGAACCCCAGGGCCTGGCACCCTGGGCTCAGGTCTTGTTTGTGCCCCCTGCCCCCGTCTCTCTCATCCCTGCATTCTACAGGATGGCGGAGGACTGGGAAATGAGCCCCTGGTGGCTCCGGGTGATGGCTTTCCATCCCCAGGACAGAGGCACGGAGGTGCTTCTGAAGAGCCTCACTGTCTACACCCCACAGACGCACCGAGGAGTCTCGCGTGAGTCAAACACACACATCTGTGGCTGAGAGCCTGTGGCCCCATGGCCTAGTTGAATGACCAGGGAAACACATTCTCAAATGAAGACACAGGTCGTAAGACAAGAAGGGGAAAGCATCCCAGGATGACTAAAACCACGCAGGCCCTCTGCTGTGCTCAGACCGGCCCAACCAGCAGGTCTACGCCATCACACCAATGATTGCCACCGGCCATTTCTATGTCAGGTCCACCTCTCCCACCCTCTTTTCACAGACGGAAAAACCAGTGTCTGCTGCCTCCACAGAGCTATTCTGGACTAGCTAATCTGGACTCTTCATGGCCACATGCAACTGCCACCACAGAAGGGAGATAAAACCCCAATAGCCCCTGGTGCATGGAATCTGGGGCCTAGGATCTTAGGTACACAAGCAACGGCTTGCCTGGCCCCCATTCTCCATCAGTTTAGCCACCATCCCACAAAAGAAACAAAAAGCAATATTGTGTATCAAATTATGATCATATAAAAGCCAGCTTCAATCCAGCTAAAGAACCACCCATTCCATAACAGGGTAGGGTTACTGAAGGCAGAGTCTAGGAGCAAAGGGCAAAGAGAAACTAAAAATTCACATACCAGCTCTTGTCCATTCCATTCACAAATGTCCACTATGGGAACCTGAAGTACATTTGTGTCTCGGGGCTTGGTTCTAGACATCACTAGGAAAGGTAAGCGATCCTGTTTCCCTCTTTGTGTACTCTGCCAGGAAGCTCAAAGGCCCCCTTTACCTGATTTATAGGCCCTTCTGACACTTACTTTATGCACTAGCTTTGGTCTTGATTTTGTGTTGTGTTTCCTACTCTCACACTACCTTTCCTTGATCTCTTTATGTTCCCCCCACATTTACTACACTCCTGTTGGGCTGTCTAACTGTTTTTTACTAATCCTGCAAAAGCAAACAGCTCCTTCCTACATTTCCTCATTTCCTTAACGCGCCTACGTGTTTAATGACAAAGTGAAGCTGACTGACCCGGCAGCCACAACAAAGCCCTGCATATCTAATGCAACCTCTATTTTCCCATGAAGGCTGTGTTAGCAGCTGTGGGGAAACCAAGGCTAGTGTGCCTCCCACCTCCCTGTGTGCAGCTGTTCTGGAAACAAGCTTGCCAAGAAGCTTTGCCCAGGAGTTAGTGCAGTCAGTGATTTGACATAGGGAGGGCCTGGCTCAGAAGAGTCACAAAACCTGAGGGTCTGGTCTTGCCTTGCCTCATCCCTCTGTTGAAGCGCTCAAATCCAGAATAAAATACGAAATAGGATAACAGATGCCATTAGTGAAGACCTCTGTTAATGCACTAATCTTGACAGAACTAACCAACAAAGCAAAGGATGGGTGGGGAGGGGAGAACATGGTGTGGTGCTAGCAACAAAACAGAAGACTGAACAAAAGACTTCTGGCAATCTCCAGATCACCCCAGGGGCTGTGGATATCTCATGGTGGCCATCAGGGGACAGGACAGAGCCCCATCTGCTCCCAGGACACTGTGCCCCTCAAGGGCTCACTCCACAGCTGACCCATGCCAGGTGCTCGCAGCAGACCCCACGTGCGGCGCAGAACTGAGATACCGCGTCGGCGGGAAGATGGGAGTCTCTGGCTCTGCAAAGCCCTGGGCTCCAGGCACCGTGCTAGGTGCTCTACACACATCGCGCCACTGATATTCCTGACGCCACCTTTTCGATGAGGCAAGATCAGCTGCAGCCATGCTGGGGATCCTGTCCGAGGATGAGAGGACGCCACACATGCCGAGCAGAAATTCAGGCCCAGGAATGATGGGGGCACGCCCTGATCTTTGTGCCATCCAGCCATGTCCCTGAGGAAGCCTTCCCCAGACCCCCAGCCACCCTGTTTCTTTGTTCACCGGCTCCTTGGCTCCCCCACGCCCTCATCCATCAGACACATGTGAGCTCAGGTACCGTGCGCACTATCGGGACTGAAAGGCTCACGAGGCGAGGTGCTTCTCTGAGACGGGTGCTGAGTGTCGCGGTGGAATCGTGTCACCAAAAGTGATACACTGAAGTCCTGATTCCCCCTATCTGCAAGTGTGACCTTATTTGGAAACAAGGGCTTCGCAGATGATCAGGTCAAGAGGATACCATCCTGGAGTGCAGTGGTTCCTAATCCAAAGGCTAGTGTCCTTATCAAAAGAGGAGAAAAGACAGAGACCCACAGGGAAAAGGCCATGAAATGCCCGCAGCAGAGAATGAAGTGATACATCTCTAAGCCAAGGAACACCAAGGACTTCTAGCAATACCAGAAGCTGAGAAAAGCCTGGAACAGACCTCCCTCAGAGCCTCCGCAGAGAGCAGCGCCCTGCCAACGCCTTGATTCAGGAATGCCAGGCTTCAGAACTCGGAGAGGATGTATTTCTGCTGTTTGAAGCTGCCCAGTTTGTAGGACTTTCCTAGGACAGCCCTGGGAGGCCCTTGCAGGCCATCGATGCAGAAAGCACCTGCAGACCACCTACTGTGTGCCCAGGCTGTTCGCTGGGTGTGCAACCTCCTGAGATGCAAAAGGAAACAGACAAAATACACCATTACCTTGAGAAACTCTTAGGGGAAAGAAACGGGGATGAGATACATCTAGAAAATTCCATACACACACAAAAGCTCATCCAATCACTTTCACTGCTCCCCAGAAAATGTCTCCTTGAGGGGGCAAGAAATGGTTGTGTCATATTTATTCAGAGCTTACAGAATGGGGTTTTCAATCCCAAGAGCAATGAGATGATTCCGATGTAAGCCGAGGGGGAAACTGCATGGAAATGCTTTCTCAGCTTCAGGGATGTTCATCGTTTTACCAGGGGACTTCACATGAATGCATCTGCTTGTCCCAATTCCCAAAACCAAGGGGCTTTGACCCACCCCACTGAATAACATAAGGGCATGCTGATAACTCCGATAATCTGTTACAGACAGACGATGCTCATCGTGGGTACCACATGCTAAAAACTCTCTGCTTTAACTTCTAGAAGAATGAAGGGCATGAATGAAGGAAAGAAAGATCATTCTCAAGAATTGTTGCTAAAAGTCATGTTCCTGAAAACTCTCTTGTTTTTAGAGAACACAGGAAAAGCTGAGATGCAAGTTATCGCTGAGATAATGGAATCCAACTGGGATTTATTTTCTCAATGGGGACTTTGTTCATTGCCGGTAACCAGAGCCCCAAGAAGAGTGCCCAGTCGGTGACAGGCACTCCTGAAAGATTTAATCCCAGATTAAAAACATGCGTTCCAGAACAGGGGATGTGGCCAAGACAGGTTAGATCTTTGCTAAGCCCGTTTCCTTCCTGGACATCCTCAACTCTTACAGCGGAATGAGGGTGGACAGGAGGTATGCTGCTTCCAGGCCTGGCTCCAAGAACAACCCCCATGCTTCTACATTTCCTTTCCCTCCTCTTCTGCTGAGCCTAGATGAAAGGGTCCCTTGCAGGGCCCTACGGGGATGAGTGGTGGGTGCAACTCCTGGAGAGCTAAAATTTAGGTCTCTGAATAACCAACAATAGCCTATGACCACAGCAAGAAAGAAACCCTTATTATATTAAGGATTAATATGTGAAACTTTGGAGTTTTCTGTTACATCAACTAGCTTACTCTGATATAAGGAACAAAGAGTAAATCCCATTTTGACCTTGGCAGAGACAGAAAAGCAGTAAGCACCTGTGAGGGGTAACCCCAGAGGGAGTGCCAAGGGCCAGATTAGCAAAGATGCTGTGGACATGACTGAGAATCCCCAAGAGACAGACCAGGGGATGCTGGCTGTGGGTAGAAGAAGGTCTGGGAGAAGCAGGAAAGAGTAAGATGGAAAGAGGGAAACGTGCAGAGAAGAACAAGGAGACAGATTTATCTTTTGGCTTACTATGTTCATTTCTAACCACAGCCTGGCACAATCTGGGCTTCCTACAGTCACCTGTACCTCTCCTACCTCACACCACACGGGGGAAAGTGTTTTAGCAAAGCCCACACTGACAAATATGGGAAAGAAATGGGAAATGAGAAAAGATACCCAAAGCTTTCTTGCTTCTATGTTTTATGGGGCTGGGTTGTTTAAAATCTTCCCAGATGACCCTAACGTGTTGCCTGAGTTGAGAACCACTGCTAAAGAGTGAACCCGAAATATAAAGAAGACAATAAGGGGCCCCTGGCTGGCTCAGTTGGTACAGCATGTGACTCTCAATCTGAGGGTCTTGAGTTCAAGCCCCACATTGGGTGCGGAGCCTACTTAAAAAATAAAAATAAACAAAGAAGAAGATAAATGTCCTATAGCTACTAAGAAGGCCTGACAATCATAGAAGAATATTCAGTTCTCCACTTCCATTAACCAGCACAAGTGGCGGGAGACCAGCTTTGTCTTGACTTTTCCTTGCTCAGACAGAATCTAGTTTCACCCAAATGCACACAATTCCCAGCTTCCTTGTGTCAGCTTCTATCCCTTGGCTTATTGTTGAAAAAGACTACAGTTTCTTTAAATCTTGCCCCAGTTACAGCCTCTACCTCCAACTCCTGCTAGTCTCTCCACTACAGTGACCACTGGTGGCCCCCAGTGGCCCTCAAACACACCACAGCCACTGGAAGGCCTCCTCGCTTCGTGCACCCACTGTGTCCTGTGAAATAAGATACGATGGTGGCTGCCAAGTCTGCCACTGATTACTGGTGCCTCCTATGTTACAGGCACTGGGACAACTGCTGTTTATTTCAGAGTCAGGTTCAGATGTTATCTCTCTCATTTGCCCCTCAGACATCTCCATGAGTTAGACCCTGTGATCATTGCCGTGGTACAGATGAGGAAACTGAGCCCGAGAGGACTGATTAAAACTGCCCAAAGTCATGCCATGCAACCAGCAAGTAGCAGAGCTGGCCCTGGACCACAGGTGTGCCTGACTATGGATTCAGTGGCCATGTCTTGAATTGAATGACCTCCAGGAGGCTGTGGTCAGTACATCTGTCCCCACGCCTTGTCCGTCACCTCTGCTAGGAAAGACAGGGAGCGCATCCCACGCAGACTGCTTCCTCAGTGTTTTTTGCAAGTCTGGGCATGTTGGGGCTGCTCAGCCAATGCTGAATGAATAACTAAACGAATTGTTCTTAATTCTGACGGGACCAGAGTATGCATAATCATCATCTCAATCAGCACCTGCGAAGGAAGGTAAAGTATTGGCCAAAACCGCAGTTTCTTTGGGTGCCTAGGTGACTCAGTTGGTTAAGCATCTGCCTTTGGCTCAATCATGATCTCAGGGTTCTGGGAAGAAGCGTCGTGTCATCGGGCTCCCTGCCTAGTGGGGAGTCTACTTCTTCTGCCCCCTCCACATTGCTCATGCTCTCTCAAATAAATAAATAAATAAATAAAATCTTTAGAAGAGAAACTATAGTTTCTTGATTGAAACACACATACACACACACGCACACAGCAATATCCAAAGTGCCACCTTCTAGGAAAAAAGCGGCTAGATCCTAATTTAATAATTGATCTAAATAGCTCCTTAATGGAAAACAGGCACCAAAGGTCAGTCACGTGTACAGGGCTGGGCTTACCGGGATTACAGGGATGGCAAATTCCGGCTTCTGTACCCATGTTCGTATTTGCTCAGTATGCTTTACTCACTGGAACAGGAAGCAGGACCTCTTATTCGCCGGGAATGAGAAGGGACGATCTGTGGGGCCCCTGCTCTGTGTCTGCACCTTCACTCATCAACCATCAGAGCATCTCTGGGAGGAAGCAAATGGCCACTTAGTATTTCAGAACGGGCTCAGGCAGGGTGAGCTCTTTCTCTAAGGTCACACAGCCAGTGACTGGTGGAAGCAGGCTTCGAATCCAGGTTCTTCTGATTCCAAAGTGCATATAGAGCATACTTCTAAAAGGAGGGGTTCGGACTGCCCTGAACTTAACATGTAGGGCTTCTGAAAAAGAGAAATGCTCTGTGCTCTCCCCCCAGCCCTCAGAGAACACGTGGCCGGCCTGACAGCTCCACAACATCCGGCCTCCAACATCCCCATGTGGTAATGGCAACAACTGTTATCGCCATACAGATTCTGTAAAAAGGACCTAGGCATTAACAAGGTAAATGTAAAAAGTATGACACGTATAAAACCTGGAGGGGAAATGCGAGATAGAATATTGGGAAGGAAAAAAAAAATCATTCTTTTCATTATAGAAAAATATTATTTCTTTTTTCCCTTATAGACACAGGACATGTCAGTTAGACCCGATGAGCTATGAGATATTTATGGCACTCGCCGGCCTAGAGACACAGACCATGTGGTCCCCAAATCAAGAACCACAGTTTAAGGAGATGCAGGGCTAAGAGATTTATATAAATATACATCCACGAGTGATCACCAATAAACCACCCCAATCACACAGACTAACAGGAAGCAGGCGCTGGCAACAGTAAATCCAAAAGCTGAAAGGGAGCACTCCGGGCACGTCCTCATCAGGTATCCTGATGGCTTTTCCGCCGCCGGAGACGAGCTCTGGGTTTCATTCCGAGAACTGAGGGGGATGTACTTATCTTTCAGTTAGGACCAAATTAATTTTAATGCAGCTTTGTGGCTCCTGCTTAAACAGCTGTTTATTCTCTCCCCAAGAAATTATCTAATGTGCTTTTGGAACGGCCACTTGGACGCTGCTTGGATAACAGACTTGGGGAATAACCCTAAACCCTGCAAGAGACAAACAAGTAGAAGCCAGTGGAAATTTATAGTGTAACCCAAGCTTGCGGAATCATAAAACTCGAGTGTTTTCCTTAATATAGTCAGAGTCACACATTCAATTCAAGGGTCAAGAATTTGAAACATTGGCAGGCTTCCTACGACAAATATGGTGGTCTGAAATCCTACACATCTGGCGCTAGTTCTCAAAGACGCATTATAATAGCAGATCCTGAGGTAGAGTGACTGGTTCCTAAGGACTTTTCTAGGACAATTAGTGGCATTTTAGAAGAGGAGAAAGAAAAGAAATAAGAGGGAAAAAAAAATCCAAACAACGACAACAAAAAAACATTGCAAATTTTGAAATATAAAGTGAGGTATAACGTGTGTGTGCATGTGTGTGTGTGTTTTACCAGATATGGCCACAGGCAAACAAACTTTCTTGGGAAAAGAAAGAAAATAATGTAGAAAGAGCCATATACCAGTCATGCTCTATTATTAAGATTCTTCCTGTCTTACACTTGCACATAATCTTCAAGTCTATCAGACAAATCACAGTGGGCCTAGAGCCTTACTGGTGGGGTCTAAAAGAAACACATCAATTTTCAAACACTAACACTTTTAAATTAGGACAAGAAGGAATATTGTTAGTAATACCGAGAAGCAAGAGGGAGGCATTTCAACTTGCAGAATAACAATACGATTAAATTGAAATCGTTGTTTTCCGAACAGTCATTTTATAAAATGTACAGTAACGCTTTTATATGTAAATTATCTAAACTCAAAAAACCTTTCACTTTAAATTGAATTGAGACTAGCTTAAAGTAGAACACTTTGGTGAAAACGTGCTCAAAATGAATAAAACTGCAAAGTGAAACAAATAATATTTTGCAGAAAAATACTGCAAATAAATGCTAGGTTTTTCTTTTCTGTTGTTGTGGTTATTGTTTATTTGTTTTGCTTTTGATTGATGTGTGTTATACTAAGAGAAACAGGTAAAACTTCTGCCTGCAAATTCATTTTTACCTTTGCTGCTATTTAAAGTTAAGTGATATTTTCCAGTTGGTAAATTATAAATGTTACTAATACATTTCAGAGGAGGGAAGTGTAGGTGAAAATATTAGGAGCCAGTGTAAAGTGGGACAAACTAACTTATTTGAATAAAGATGCTTATTCCAAAATGTCCTTTCAATGCATCCAGGGGTCTCATTTCCTTTGTAGAAAGTCTTATTTAAAACCCCTCTCTCAGGGTGCCTGGGTGGCTCAGTAAGTTAAGCATCTGCCTTCGGCTCAGGTCATGATCGCAGGGTCCTGGGATCAAGCCCCACATCGGGCCTCCTGCTCAGCGGAAAGTCTGCTTCTCCGTCTGCCTCTCCCCCAGCTTGTGCTCACTCTCCCTCCCTCTCTCGAATAAATAAATAATAAAGTCTTAAAAAAGAGAAAACCCTCTCTCTTTCCTTAATTAACAACACGCGTGTCCCCCGTCGACGAGCATCTCATCTTGACGCTCTTCCTTGGTGGCTGTTACAACATCTGCAGACTTTTTCAGTGCACGTGTGACCATCTCCCCAGTGAGACCGTGTGCTCTTTTAAGGCAAGCTTGGCTATCTTTGGATTTTTGCTCTTTCCCTGAGCTGACACGACAACCTGATAGAAGATTTAGCACCTGGTGGTCTCCCAAGAATGAATGGGCGGGGATGGTTGGTGAGACTCTCCGGGGGCTTTCTCCTCCACCACGACCACTCCCACCATGGTGATGGCTAGGGGCCAGGTACTGTGCTTAACACAGTATGTGCAGAGACTTAGAAAAATGGGCTTCCAGAGGAAAGTGGCTACCCACATAACCAAACAGTGAGGGGCGGGGGGTGGGGGAGCTCGGATCTGAAACCAGGTGTGTGTGATGGGAGGCTCATAATCTTAACCAATCCCCTTTAGATCCGTGGGACAGGAATTCTGCTTGTCCATTCATTCTCTGCACACTACTGTATTCTATAGTGCCTGGTACCTTACAGATTAAAAAAAAAAAAAAATGAAAGGAGTGTCAGTTCAAGGTATTTCAGAAGAGCCCTGGATGATATTTTCCCCGAGTCATGGACCATGACCATGGACCCACATTACCTCCCGGTCTTCAGCTTAGCTTCTCGGTTCTCTCAACGCCTTATTTCCCTGCTCCCCCAAATCAACCACCACAACAATTCCTGGCATAGAGTAGCGGCTTCAGAAATATTTGTCACCCATATAAATACTTCCCTTACCCCCCAAAAGAATTCTTATGAAAAGTGGGGGTCTCCTGAGCTATATTATACCTCGTCTGTCGAGAGTATGGAGAGAGGCAGAGAATTTTCTATGTATGTGTTCACCAACTCATACTGTGACAAGTAGTAAAAAACATGTTTCCATTCAGGTATGGAAAATAGGCAGAAGCTACGCATTTAGTTTTAAAGTCTGGCTGTTAACTCTAAAGTTGGCAAAGAAAGAATCAAATTCATTTAACTCCAAACACTGTAGAAACCCTGTGATAACTCCCGAGCCAGTCTTTTTTTTTTCTTTTCCTTTCCTTCCTTCCTTCCTTCCTTCCTTTTTTCTCTCTTTCTTTCTTTTTTTTTTTTTTCCTGTTTGGCACCACAATAATTCTTTTATGATGGTATCCAGTGAGAATCCCTCATGGAATTTCCTCTTACCATGGAAATGCATATGGCCTCTGTGGTACAACAGCTGTGTAACTACATAATTGTTTACAAATGTGCAGAATAAGTACCCAAACCAATAAAAAATAATAACTCGGGCATCCATAAAGAAAAGATTCTATAAACATGCAATGGCCCATACTTTCTCTATAAATAACTGTTGAGGCAAAAATACAACCACCAGAACCCCTTATTTCAAATCCCTTTCCATAAAGTAAATAGCGTTGGCAGTCTGGCAGCCTAATACCATTGTGCTTTTCCAAGCGAAAATGCTTTTTTATTAACATTTATCATTTAGGCGCCATTAAAGGAACTGCAGCACAAGTGGATCCATTGACAATAAGACACTTGGTGTTGAGTCCACTATGTTCTAAATATGTTTCACACCAGCACACGGCTTCCAGGCATCACTTAGGAGATGGGGGGCCACAGAAAGGGAAATATGAACACGAAGTGATGGTGAGGAGGAAGGAGAAGAAAAATATGGATCCTTTCAAATATGCTTCAGCTACTGCCCATCAGAATCCTCTACTAGATCCGCCAGAGCCCAACCCTAAGGAATTCTGTACTGAGTCTCTAAAGAAGAAATGAAGTCTTGTCCTTCAGGGCGTCTGCCTGGAATACTCGTCTCTCCATCCAGTCCACCTCCTCAATGTGTCTGGGGAAACTCCTACTCACTCATCAAAACCCAACTCGACTATCCCCTCTCCCAAGAAATGTTCCTTGTCCAACATCGGAGAGAGGAAATCATGCCCTTCACAGCGGCACCTCTGCATCTTCTAGCAAACTGTACTCGATACACAGATGCTGTCGGCCTAGCAAGACCAGAGCACTATTCAAAAGGCAGGAGAGACACAACAAGGAATAAGATGGACAAAAAGCGAGTAGTCTATAAACACGTGGCTAACTACACACATAGTCTACTATCAGGTAGGGTTATAGTATTTCAGGTTCTGTACTTTTTGCAATTATTACGCTCTGTCTCCCAGAACAGACTACTGACTACTGTATTTCTATACTCACATGGTTTCTCAATTTAGCACTCTCTACTGAATTGAGTTAAATTTAAAAAACCACATCAACTGTCAGCACAGTGTGGATCAAGCATAACGCCTAGTGACAGGGACTGGATTTGGACAAAATGTCTCTGCCCTCTCGAGCCAAAGCCTGGGCAACAGTGGTCATAATAGTTATGACCACGATGTGATAAAACTGCTTATCCTTTTATACTTTCCAGAGCAAATGTTCTTCCCCATCATCCTCACAACCAAGAGAGGTGTCATCAGTTCGACTTTACTGAGTGTCAGGGAATTCATTCCCCATTCCCTGATCTGGAGCAAGGGTGAAGGATATACCTCTTCTGCAACAAAAACAGGAGAATGAACATGAAGCTAGTAAGACTGGTTAAGGAAAGCCGACTAAAGGAATGGTCGCCCACAAGAAGGGTGATGGCCACCCAGAGGGGGAATGAGGATACAGACCAAGAAGACGCTGGGTCGTAGATCCAGAACAAAAGAAAGGCCCTGCAGTTGGATGGAGCTCATACCTCCTTGTGGCCCATACCTCCAATGAAATCTCCCTAGAGACTGTCCCCTGGGCTCTACCTTGATGTCACCTGAAAAGTAGCATGGAGACGTGAGAGTTGCCACAGAGCCACAGACATGTGTCCAACAAGGGCTGGGAGGATAATGGCATGGAGGTACGTACAGGGTAGCATGGGGACCCCAGAGTATGGACTTTGGTGAAAATGAAGGTGCATTGAGGACAAGAGTCTTGGGATGATTCCTCTACCATGTAATTCTACTCTTGAAGGGCAAGCAGAACTTGTTGGGTGCATTGGTTCCTAGAAAGGCTACAGCAAACTACCACAAACTGGCTTAGAACCACAGGAGGGGTATTGTTTCACAGCTGTGAAGGCTAGAATTCTGAAGCCAAGGTGTTGGCAGAGCCACCCTCCCCCTAAAGCCTCTAGGGGAGAATCCTTCCTCACCCCTCCAGCTTCTGGTAGCCCCAGATGTTCCTCAGCTTGCAGCAGGGTGATACCTATGTATGCCTTCGTCTTCCCATGACGTTTTCTCTGTGTCTCTTCACATCGTCATCCTGCTCTAGGTGTCACCTCTGTGTTCACATTTCCCCTGTATATAAGGACACCATCATATTGGATTAGGGCCTACCCAACGACCTCATTTGAACTTGATCACCTCTGGAAAGATACTATTTCCAAAGAACATCACATGCTGAGTTCCTGGAGAGTAGGACTTCAACTTGTCCCCTGGATCTTTATTTGGGTGCCACAATCCAACCCACAGCAATAGAATAGTGATGAGGGCGGGGGAAGGAGGAGTAGTAAACAACATAGTAGGGAAAGGGCAAGTCGTCCTTTCCCAAAATATCTGTGTTGGGACCTGTCTCTTCCCCTTATTACCTGTGCCCTAGAGAAAGTCTCAACAATGTCATCCCTGTTTTCTCATCCGTAAAATGAGAGGGTTAACACATACCTCATAGCCAGTTATGAGGATAAAATGAGCTAACTCAAGTACGAGGTAGATGAGCAGTTGATGGACTTAAGAGATTTTCCCCTTTTCCTTTCTTTTAGACATTCCTCTTGGTGATAATGTTCATTAACAAGCATCCTCTCTAAGACCCCATGTTTTCTCACTTAGAGCCATGCAAGACCTCCTATGGCAGACACCGTGGTTGGTGATCCGCCAGCCTTCTCCCCTGCACACTTCCACATGCTACCCAGCATCCCCTGCAGCCCAGGAGGCCACGTGACAAAGTGCACCTGAGAATCAGACGTATGCAGAAGTCACTTGGGGGATACTGGAAAAGCTTTTGCCTTTCCCGTTAAAAGGGTCAGACCCTTCTCTTTCTTCCCACCTGGAACCCAAATTGTATGTCTAGTGCGGTGATGGCCGTCTAAGAGCCCAGAAAAATGACCTAGAGAATCACAGGGCTGGTGACCCCGAACTCTGACAAGTGTGCTGCTGAGCCAGCTGAGCTACTGCCAGCAGCTGCCTCCCTCTGGGCTTCTTATTAAGCAAGAAAAGACAGAGCCCTATTTGCTTAAGCTAATTTTACTTGTGTTTTCTCTAACCTGCCACTGAACTCACTCTTTGATGATAAACCTTCTAATTGGTCTCTCTGTTTCCAGTCCTAAACCATGATGATCCATTCAACACCCAATAGCCATCATGTTGGCTGGAGTCACATCATAATATACCACATCATATGTGATACCTTATATCAAACATATATCTTATTATCCTATTGTACCTATCCATTACTCTCTAGCTGAAAACTAGCCAGTGGCTCCTTACTGAAACCAGAATCCAGTGTCACGCCCTCCCATGGTTGACAAGGCTCCGTGTGATTTGGCCCAGGCCTACCTCTCAGCTTCCACCTCGAACCTCCCCCTTGATTTATTCTGTTCTAACTCCACCAAGTCTCTCTACTTCCTCAAACATGGCCAAGCTCCCTCCCATGTCCAGAGGTCTCAGCCATTGTTTCTTCCGCTTGGGACACACTGCTGCTCCATCTCTGAGTGACTGGTTCTCTGTCACCCTCCATGTCCCTCCTACAACAGCACCCTACATGGACATCAATTGCTGTCAGGACATGACAGGTGAATGAAGGAGAGTAAACCTGACATTCTTTGAGCACAATGGTGTGACACGGCCGCACTGTAAGAGGACCCCACGGAAGAGTTTTGGGTTTGTCCCGTTACCCAATGTCCCACATTTTGTTTTCTTTTTCCCACTTGCCTTCTCCTCCCATCAAGTACAGTCTCCTGGAAATGAAACCCGGACCTATGCACACAGGTACTCACAAAGCCCTCCTACTCAGAGGTACAGCCAGGTGGTGATCCCCTGCTCCCTGAGTCCCAGACCTTAGGTCTTTATTTTTCTCCCACTACATTCATATTGGGACCAATGCATTAGTCTGCCGGGGCTGCCATAACTAAATACCCATACTGGGTGGGCATTTTCTTCCTCATCCTGGAGGCTGGAATTCCTAGGTGAAGGTCTTGGCGAGTTTGGTTTCTTCTGAGGCCTCTGTCTTTGCCCTGTGGATGGCCACCTTCCTGTTGCATCTTCATGTGTTCTCCCCTGCTGTGCATGAGCACACCTCCTGTCTCTTTGTGTGTTCAAATTTCCTCTTCGGAGAAGGCCAGTCAGATTAGATTAAGGACCACCCTCATGGCCTCATTTTAACTTAATCACCGCTTTAAAGTCCCTCTTCCCAAACACATTCACATTCTGTGGTAGCGGGGATAAGGGTTTCAACCTACGAATTTAGGGGAAACGCAGTAAACTCATCACAGGTGCCAAAGCTGGTCCAGTTAGCACGAATGATCTGTCTCTTACGGCTCACACTATGACCTGTCTGTCATTCTTAGCAGTCTGTCTCTGGAGATGGCTAGATGGTATTTTATTATAGAAAATTTCAAACATACCTCACAACAGAGAAACTAAAACTAGTTAAATGAGCCCATAGTCCCCCTAAGAACTATAACATTCTCCAATCTTGAGTCATTTACCTTGCCCTCCAACTGTTTTTTTTTTTTTTCCTAAAAAACAGTTATTTTAAAGCAAATCCAAGACATCTCACTGGTACATTTTTTTTTAGTATGTCTCTCTCATACAAAATGAATTTTTATTTGAAATATTATCATGCTTACCAAATTAACGGGACTTTCTCAAAACTATCGATTACCTACTCCACACTCAGATTTCCCCGACTGCCCCCAGAAAATTGTCTTTGATAGTGCATTCATTTAAATCCAAATCAAAACAAGCTTCATGTATTGCATTTGGATGCTGTGTCTCTCACGTCTCTTTTAATCCATGGAACATTTTGAAGTCAGATGCGTATTGTCTTTGCACTCAGAGCACTTCCTCGCTTAAGACATCATGGCAAAGCATCCATCATCCAAGATCCGGAGAGCGTAGCCCCCATGAATGGGGGTGGGGGTGGGGTTCAGGCTGCTTCTTCACCGAGCGCGCACAGATTACTGATGATTTAATGTCCAGGAGGGCAGCTGCTGAAAGATAGGTTCTTTCTCTTTCCAAGTGGGCTTTGTTTTGAATTTGGATTAATTTAAGTGGCACGTGCACAGAGGGAATTTGTAAGATATGTTTACAGAATAATTGTGATCGATACTCATGCGTTTATCAGTGGGAGTGTGTGCGCAGTAGGCTTCGGGGAGACTCCTGTGGGCTCACTCTTTAGCGGTGATCAATACTCATAGTCAATCACCAACAGGGGAATCGGAGCACACATTCATATTCGAGCTGGGCTGGGTCGCCTTCTGGAAAGTTCTTTCATTTGGTTGGTTAGTCACAAATACATTTGTCAGATGATGTTATACAGGGATGGAACTATAAAATCACATTTTTAAGCATTAAAGGTTTATCATTCCATCATCTGTTCAAACTTCTATCACCAAGATCTTTGGGGCTGGTCTTTCAAACCATTATTCCTGAACAGCTGTATGCTCTAAAATGGATAGTCTTCTTAGTTGACAGATCCATAGAAAAAATTGTTAAAGATTCCACAAAACTCTCAGTGGCCGCAGCCACCTAGTCCCAACACTTCCCTTCAAAGCATATACCCCAGTGTGATAAGAGCCTCTTACTCTTATACGGTGAAGCAATTATTCAATCCACGTATTACCAAATAAGCCCCAGAAATGGTACCTTTCTTCAAAGGGGACAGTGATATACAGTGCAGATGCCTGCACATCACTTTGAACGTTACCATTTCCATGTAACACTGGAGGATTCCTGATCTATTTGTTTCTCTAGCACACAAAGGCCAGACTAGCAAGAACAGAGCCAGGCACACTCTCTGGCTAATTTAGCCAGCTGGCTTTAAAGAAACTCATTTGAAACACTCCCTTATCATGACCCTCCATTCTCTAAAATTTGTATCCAGTGGTCATTAGGTCCTAAAATCTGGCCTCGACAAACAGAGTAGTTACTTGTCAGTAAACGCACAAGCAGAAAATAAAATTACACAGAGACAAGAAATGCACACACGCTACAGCTTTAATCATGTCAAGAGAATCGGAGTGCTCAGTCATCTCCTCGGCACGGACACCCCACCAGAGCGGTGCTGGAAAGGCTGGGTGGTGTGGGCATGTACTGGCAGGAACCAGGCAGAGGCCAGGGCAGCCATCCCACCTCCTGAACGTGCTGCTTCCATAAGCAAGTCTCCGGGCAGTGAATTGTGGGTGCAGTTTGTGGCTCCCTGTGCCACCCAGGAAACAAGTCCCCAACTGCCCCAGATGCACAGGCCGCTTGCTGATTGGATGGAGCGATTAGAGGTGAAACACCTGTTCTCAGGGCTCCGGGTGGGAAAGACAGGGTCAACGCAGGGGACATCACTATGCAAGAGTCACTGCTAGTGAAAGGAAAGGCACGGACTACATAAAATGAACAGGGCTCTGGGCTTGGGCTGGCAAGGAAGCACGCTGTCTCTCTGGAACAGGAGGCAACCTGGAGCACATCCCGAGGAACCAAAAAGTGCTGAATCACACCACACTTTGGATTTGTTACTTGTTAAGAGGCCCAAAATGCGAAGAGCACAGTAGCACCTTCAGTTGAGAAGCTCCTGGCAGAGCCCCACAGACAGGCAAGGGCTATAAGATGTTCTAATGAAAAGGCAGATAAGGTGAGAGGGGCTGCGTGGGAGATGAGCCGAAGTACCTTGTAATACCTGTATCTCGGGAGGGCCCCATTGCTTCCAGCAGGCTGGGCCTGCTCCCCCGGCCCTGTGCCCCGAGGGGCCGGAAATCCGCAGGCTCTCCTGCAGCCAGACACTGCCAACAGGCTTCTCCCTGTGATCACTGCTTAGCTTAAAGGAGTTAATCTTGTTTTCCAGATGAATTGTTATTTTGTCTCCCGCAGGCTGTGATTACCAGATAAAAGTATTGTGTTAACAGGAGGGTGGGGGGCTTTCAACGCTGCATCCCAGGCCTGCGGAACCAACTACATGCCACTCACCTTTTCTCCCCTTACTGTGTTTAATGGGGTTAAGAGAATGGGGAGAGGAGTGTGGGATGACACCTGAGGAGGGAAACCCTTCAGATGAATTATGGCCCCTCACAAGAGGTCAGGGGGCCAATTCATCTTCAAGTTTTGAAACACAGTTTATAATCCTGACAAAATTTAAAGCACATCTAGGGCAAAAGATGTGTAAATGACGCTGAGTTTTCAACCCCTCCTTGTGAGTTAAAGCGGCCAGCAAACAGCTCTTGCCTGAGGGTCCAAGACCTGGAGTGCACTTTTGCTGGGACATTGTCAAAGTTCCTTCGCCTGCTTGTTTGTTTGTTTGTTTGTTTAAGAAAGGCCAATGCCTGGGCTCTCCCCTCATGGAGCTCAGTGCCTCTGTGATTGATGGTGAGTGCCACTTCTCTTCTTAATTTTTAAAAAATTACTTTGGAGTGTAGAGAGTAATTCATGCCATTGGAATCGTAGACATTTGTCCTAAATTCATTCCCCACCATCTTTCACGGTGAGGTCTTCAAGCTGCTTATTACGCCCTTTGAGCCCCGGCTTGACAACTGGTAACAATTACCCCCAACTTCCAAGGTGATTGTAAGGATACGCAATAAAGCACGCAACGCTTTCAGCGGGTGGCGAGTGTTTAATGAGGAGCAGCTCCAAAAGCTATTATTATTTTCTAAGGTACTTACTAAATCATAGACTGATACCAAGACTGTGTGGGAGAGTAGGCGAGAAACAAAAAGAGGTCATGGGTGGGTGTCGGATTTTGCAACCCAAAAAATACTGGCTGCTTAAATTCTAATTTCAGATAAACAACTAATTTCTTAGTGTAAGTGCATCCTACACTATACTATAGCATTTTTATATTTTTTATATATAGTATTTATATACTATAAGCATATATATTTTTTCCATACACACACACACACACACACACTCATATATCCTATACTATATAGGATACATAATATACATACATTGTGTGTGTTTATAAACACACACACACACACACATACACGCCTAGTATAAGCATGTCTCAAAGATTGCATGGCTGCATTTATACTAAGAAACTATTTGTTGCTTATCTGAGATTCAAATATAATCCGGTGTCTTGCATTTTATCTGGCAGGACTAGCTATAGGATTCGAGGTCAGAAGGCCAAAACTGAGACTTCCGTACCAGCTATGTAACTGCGGAACAGATACTCTAATTCCTTGGGCCTCAGTTTCCTCCTCTGTGAAATGAGGCTAACTCTTAAGAGTAATGCCCGTATAACCGACGCCGCTGGGGGTGGAGTCAAGTAATGTATGTGAACATGACTTGTAAGCTGCAAAGTATCGTTCTTTTTCCACTTCTTTCTTCTTGTCCATTTATTGTTTGAGACTAGAAACAGCCTAATCAGGGAAATACAAATCACAACCACAATGAGATATCACCTCACACCAGTCAGAATGGCTAAAATTAACAAGTCAGGAAATGACAGATGCTGGCGAGGATGCAGAGAAAGGGGAACCCTCCTACACTGTTGGTGGGAATGCAAGCTGGTGCAACCACTCTGGAAAACAGCATGGAGGTTCCTCAAGCAGTTGAAAATAGAGCTACCTTACGACACAGCAATAGCACTACTGGGTATTTACCCTAAAGATACAAACGTAGTGATCCGAAGGGGCACGTGCACCCGAATGTTTATAGCAGCAACGTCCACAATAGCCAAACTACGTAAAGAACCTAGATGTCCATCAACAGATGAATGGATAAAGAAGATGTGGTATATATATACAATGGAATACTATGCAGCCATCAAAAGAAATGAAATCTTGCCATTTGCGACTACATGGATGGAACTAGAGGGTATCATGCTTAGCGAAATAAGTCAATCGGAGAAAGACAACTATCATATGATCTCCTGATATGAGGAAGTGGAGATGCAACGTGGGGGGTTTGGGGGGTAGGAAAAGAATAAATGAAACAAGATGGGATTGGGAGGAAGACAAACCATAAGAGACTCTTAATCTCACAAAACAAACTGAGGGTTGCTGGGGGAAGGGGGGTTGGGAGAGGGTGGTGGGGTTATGGCCATTGGGGAGGGAATGTGCTATGGTGAGTGCTGTGAAGTATGTAAACCTGGCATTCACAGACCTGTACCCCTGGGGCTAAAAATACAGGTTTATAAAAAAATTAAAATATATATATATATATATATATATATATATATATATATATATATACACACACACACATAGACTAGAAACAGCCTAATGTGCCACTGGTTTTGTAGAAGGCCCTGGAGCCCGATCCCAGATGTGGAGGGAAGAGTCTTTGCCCAAGGCTTCCCTTCACAGGGAGGGCCAGGGTGTCCTCCCTCTCACCGGGACGGAGCGAGAGCCTCCTCCACGCTTCTGTGCCGAGGTTGGCGGCAGACAGCCAGGTAAAGAGGTATTTCCCCATCAAAACCACAGATGGCACGTTTCTGAGGAGAAGGGCCTTTCCAAGGATGGTCTCCAACTCCTGAAGTCTGAAGTGGGTATCTGTTTCCCAGTGAGAGGCGCCCCATGTTCCCACACAGAAGCTGCTGATCTCATAAACGACGCCTATACCCGTTATGCTCTCCTCCTCTTTGAGATGGTGATTAGAATCTTGATTAGAATCTGGAGAAGTTACAGGCTTCAGAACGGAAAATGCTGACACATTCTGAGCATTTCCACCGTTTAGACCATCCTGGTACTAAGCCCGGCTTCACCGGCCCCCTGGTTGCGCGCTCTCCGGCAACACGCGAAATCTCCACGAACTTCCGGGGACGCAGCAGGAGCCACCGGGAGGCCTGGCTGACGGGGTCATATGAGGAGATCATACAGGGAAAGCATCATACGCGTAAAGCATGATCTCGCCGCCCTCTTTCCTGGCACGTGCATCGGTGTGAAGTGACCGCTTGCAAAATGGGGGCGAACACCGCGACCAGTGAACGCGTAGTTCCTGCCACGCGGCACTTCTCGGGCACCAGGGATAAGAGAGCGCCACGTGCAGAAGACGGGGGAGACGCCCTCCCACACGCGAGGCCCGACCGCCACTGACTTTGGACATCCCTAGTGCTCGTTCCCCAGACGGCCCCTGACCCGGCGGGGGAGGGCCGGGGTTCCCAGACCCCCCTAATGCCAAACCTTCCCAAGGAGCGGAGGGGGCAGCCGCCGCGAGAAGCCGCGCAGACGCCCGGTGCGGCTGCTGCGTGCGCGCACGGAGACGCCGCACTGCGGGGGAGGGCGCGCCGACACACACCCATCGCCCTGGTTTCATCCGCTGCACACGTGCTGTCGCATAGCTGGGGGTTTTACACAAATCCTGGGCGAAAAAAAATAAGTTTTTTGCATGCAGGTGAAGTCTGACTGTGGTAGCTTTTTAAGACATTCAGAGAAATGCTTTTGTTCTCAGACAAGTAATATTCTGAATGCGGTGAGGGGTGGGAGGAGGGAAAGGCGCGTGCAAGAAACCGCTTCACCCGCAGACTCCTTGAACGATCAGAATCAACACCGCGGCACGGCGTTCCCGACAGCCCAGGATGTCAATTATGCAAACAGTTTGTTCATGAAAGGACAGACGTTTATCTTGAAACATCCGAGGGCTGGCATGGGAGGTGGTCTCCTTAGGCCACTGCGGGCCCGACGGAGTCACCTCCAAAGGCCGCCTGTACCTCAGTCCGCAGGAAGCGGGGACCCTGAGAAGGCGGACGATCCCATCGGTACTGAGTGAGAGCACCAGCCACAGGGGGCACCTCAGGCTGGAGAAAGGACGTGCCCTCTGGTGGCCCAGACGGTCCACGGTTCCGTAACTGGGAGGACCTGCAGTTTGGGAGATGTGGGGCCCAGCGCTGAGGCAGAGACACGCTTGGGAGACATGCCTTTCTCCTGCTCCTTCCATCCGCTTCTTTCTAGCTGACAAATGCGGAGGCTGGGAAAGAGAAAGGAAGTGACTGAAAGAGAAAAGGGTTAGGACCCAGCGACAGCCACGGAGAGCCCTGGACTCTAGAGAAGGAGAAACAGATGAAATAGTGACAGACTCGGGATGCCCCCGACAGAAGATTCTTGGAGAAAACACCTAAGCCACAGGCGGAGACAGACCGCGGCACGGGTTTTAGCCTGGCTCCGGAAGGAAATAATCAGTGCGTGTCAGGATGCGCGTGTGTGTGTAAGTTAAAGTTCAAAAAGCGATCCTGATGGTCTGAGAAAGAAGAGGGGGTCCAAGGAGGCAAAAGTGAGTTGAAAACAGTACACATCTATATCGAAGAATTTTCTCTTCTGATAATCTTACTACATTATTATGGGACTTTATGAAACGTGGGGCTTATCAGTGGGAATGTTTTAAATAAAAAAACATTTTTAAGATTTTATTTATTTATTTGACAGAGATCACACGTAGACGGAGAGGCAGGCAGAGAGAGAGAGAGGAGGAAGCAGGCTTCCTGCTAAGCAGAGAGCCCGACGCGGGGCTCGATCCCAGGACCCTGAGATCATGACCTGAGCCAAAAGCAGAGGCCTCTGCTTTAGCCCACTGAGCCGCTCAGGCACCCCAATAAAAATGCATTTTGATAAATAAGATGGGATTGTGTTTGTGATCAAATGTGGGAAAATTCATACTTGAATTTTTGAAAAAACTACCATCTCTGACTACAGAGTATATTTCATGGTGTGGTCAGCTTCCTGAGACTATAAACCTGTCTTACTCATTGCTATATGCACGGCATCTACACCATCCTCCACACTCAGTAAATGTGATTTAGGAAAGATAAATGAATGCCTATTCCTAGCAGGTCATGCTCCTTAGGAAGATACACTACCACCACCTGGTGATAACATACCAGAATTGCAGGAATAGGGTTTTTTGTTTCATTCTTGTTCTTGTTTTTAATGAAAGTGCACACAGCAGCAATATAATCTGGTGGTATATGTGGCATTGCACGAAGTCACCAAATGCAAAGAACTAGAAGCAAGAAAGCAAAAAATATTACACTTCTTCGTTTGGGGATCCCAAGCAATATCAGCTTTTTCCAGTCTTTTCCTGTCACTTTAAGTATTTATTTCACAGAATCCTCCCATATTTTTAGGCTGCACAACTGTAGGCTAAGAGGGGAGCCAGAGCCAGGTTCTCACATTAGCTTAGAGAGCCGGGAAGGGGGAGGAGAGCTTGACTGGCAGCTGACAAACTGGGGACAGAACAAAGATAGAGGCTTCATTCAGGACACTGCTGGTTTTTTACGGCCACATTTGCTTTTCCTTGTTTTCCCATCCTCTCAAAGGAAGACCCTTTGACTCTTTTTGCTTTGGTGTGTTTTGTTTTTCTTACAGACCGTGTTGTCAGCTCGGTCCGGAAGCTACAATGAATATGAAGTACTGGGCAAAACAGCATTTGATAAATGTAAACAATATGCATAGAGAAAACCTCGCAGATGAAAAACCCCGAGACATTTTTAGCGGCCGTCAGACGGAATGCAAATGGCTTTGGAAAATGTAAGTGGCTGGCTTCTTAATATCAAAGAAATCACAGCCTTTTCTCTAACACTAAAAACACTGCTGCACCGAAAAGAAAGAAGCAACTAAGGGAATCGGGCGTCTGATTTTCAGCACTCAAGAAGTCACTGCCTCTGCCCTCACCTCGGGAGCGGCCGTTGTACTTCTGGAAATGTTAACCGGTTGTAGATCAAGAGAACCAGGGATGCTATGTTTTTAAGGCTCCCTCTCAAAACCTTATGCACTTCCTGTTTTTGAGGAAGAAGGGGCAATTAAAAAAAAATGAAATAAAAGACTTCGCCCGGCTCACACATGAAGCCGGGCGATGTCAGTGCTTTGGAAATGCTCGGCTTCGGTGGTTTTCCAAGGCAACGCGCAGGCAGTCTTGCCTGAAAGAAAGGAGTCAATAGGGAGAAAATAAATAGAGCATTTCCAGAACTCACCCGGCAGCTTGGAAAACTGTCTGCTTACGATTACACAGTTTTAACATTGCCATAATCATTTTCACAGTAAAGATACTCTTCCTGCAGTTTAGACCAAGAATGCATGACTAATTTTAACCACTTGTGCAAATCTCCTAATGGAAATTTCAAACAGCTTTTGTGGATTAGGGTTTTGTAAACTGTACGGACAGAGCGGCCACAGATACCAAGTGGCAGGGCTGCTCATACCAAGCTGTTGATGCCTGACAGGTCCCTGAGCAAGGGCGGGTGGCTGCACAGCACTCACACAGGCTAGAGTCCTCCGTGGCACATGTAGGACATGTGGCATGTGTCCAGTTAGAACAGCTGAAGGTCTTGAACAGGCAGACCAACGGTCATGTGCGACCATCTCAAGATGAACCAGTAAGTTCTAGAGGTGAGCAAGAGCCCCTCCCCCCACCCTGTGATCTCATCAAGTTCAAACCATCCAGTCTCACGGTGGGGAGCACGGTTCCCATTTTAGAGACAGAAACTAAGGCTCAGAGAGGTGTGAGGGCAACCCAACTGCTGGTGGTTGGAAAGAAAAATCTCTAACTGCCCCTTTCCATGATCACGACCTAAGGACAGATCCCCATGACTGGGAGACTAAAGACTCAAGTTCAGATGGTTAATTTTGATGGTTGCACCACGAGAAGGTACTCGATGCCACTGAATTACACACTTAGAAATGGCAAATTTTATGGTATGTATATTTTAACACAATTAAAAAAAAAATGAAACAAGTCTGCAAGCCCAAGTCCTGTTCCACTGAGACTGACTATGGTTGTGGTCACACGTGTGAGGAATATTCTGTTATACCCACCTCTTTGTCCACAACTGTGGCAGAAACTCAGAGCATTAAAGAAAAAAAAATAATAAGGCAAATTCCTTCCCTTTAGGTCAAAGTCACTGGAATAGTTGGAAACCTGTTTTGTTTTGTTTTCCCCATTCCCCCAAATTCAAGCATTTTGGGTTTCTGGGGCTTTTTAACCTCCTTCATGGAGATTCTAACTTCTACCGTGTTAGCAATTTTCACAGGAGAGTTAGAGAAGAAGCAGAAATCAGGACAGGAGGCAAACATGGGGAACGGCTGTCTGGGTGACTGAGGGTCCTTATGAAACAGAGAAAGAGGCTCTTGTCTGGAGGTGGGGGGGGGAAGAAGGAGGGAAGGGAAGAAAGAGCAAATGGACACTGATGCCCTCCCTCCTCCCTTCCTGTTCCCTCCTCCCTCTGGGTTCTTGATTTCCCTCTAAGGTCTCTAGCCCTCAGCCTAATGCCTGGTCCTCGGGGGAGCCCACTGTGATCCCACTAACCACTGCAAGATCTGAGAGTTCCGGAGGCTTGCCTTTCAGACTGATCCCCTTCGGTAGGGAGCAGAAAGTTCTATGTAGACTTACAAGAGAAGCTTTGGGGCAGGTGTTTGCTCCTGAAGCCCCAGACTCCAGCAGGTGGGGGTGGTGGGAAAGGGGGAGTGCTGCCAAGGCACGTGGTCTCAAGGAACCCCACTCTGGTCCCTTTCTCCCGCAGTGAGTGGTGGGATGAAAATGGGACCGGAGAAGGCAAGAGCTCTAAGGAGGAGTCTCCCCTGACCCCAGAGAACACGACATCCTCTAAATACGCTCTGAAGATGTGTCCACAGCACATCTGCGCCCTCATCTTTGCCTCCCTGATGTTCTCAAGCCCTCTTCTTCCTTACCTCTGGCTTTCCACCTAGAGAAGACATCATGTCACTTGCTCCCTGACCAGCTCTCGGTGGTCAGGAAGTGCTGTTGGCCATTTCTCCCTCTGCGCTCTGTTCCTGGGCCTTCCCCTCCCACTCCATACACTAGGGGTGGAGCCACCACGGAGGGAAGCTCAAGCTGTAGCTCACGTCACGTCCCACGCCACACAGCCCATGTGGCTTAACCAGGTCCTACCAGCCTTGACCTAATTCCTGGTTTATGATGTGGTTCAGACATATGAGCTTTGTGTGTTCTCTCCAAGGCCTTCTCCTCCTCTGGGTGCCCAAGCCCCCCAAGGGGAAGAGAGGAAAGAATGAGGCAGGTGGGGGGAGATGCGGGGGTGTGGAGGGGTGGAGAAGGAATGAGAGGCAGTGGACCTGAGGGCAAATCCTGGAGCTGCCACCTGCCATAGAGCCATCAGACCTTCAGCTTCATCTTTTGTCAGACTGGGGGTGACCAGGGGAGACTACCAAGAAAGGTAACCAAATAATCACGGCAAACTGCTGTGGGGGCTCATCACATGCCAGACCCTACGTAGAGTGCTTTATAGAGCACTGTATGTTTCCTTCCCTCCGTCACCTGAGAGCTGAGTACTAGCATTACCCCCGCTTTGAAGAGGAAGAGATTAGGCACAGAGAGGCTGAATCATTTGCCCAAGGCCACACAGCTGTACATGGCAGAGTCTGGATTCCAACCCAGGCAGGCTGGCTCTAGGCCATGTTCTTCCCATGTCACTTACTTTCTAGGTGGCATCTGTTTAAGGCCCTTAATAAATATCAATCCCCTGCCCCTGCTTTTTGAGATTCTTTTCACCATAGTCCTTTGGGTCGATTTTCAATAAACTTCAATCCTCTGGGTGCTGTGCTGCTTAGCTTTCTTCCATTAGCTGGAAATCATTCAATAAATATTCATTAAGCACCTGCTCTGTGCCAAGTACCCTGCTAGTGAAGGACCCTTCTCCAAGTCCCGGCTCTTGAGGCTGCGGCCAGGGTGACTGTGAGGTATCTGTGGTCAGGCCCACGGAACACCCGTAAATGCCACAAGCTAACCTGGTGGCACACTAAGGGATGGTTCTGTCAAAGGGACACAAGAGTGTTGGTGTGGTCCCTCCCCCAGGCTCGTGGTTTCCTGGCCCCTGGGGCCTGGTGCCTGCTGCACTGACCAGAATTTGGGCATGCTTCTGTGAGAGTCGCTGGTGCATCTCCTAGTGCGTCCCGAAAGCTGAGCCTAAGACAGTGCTTCTCAGCGGGGGTGCTGCCGCCATCTTGAGGAAGGCCACCTGTCGGTCGCGCAGGTGACTACGGGACAGGATGCTCGCCATCCTGTCCCGTAGTCACCTCTGCTCCCCAAGGTGCAGAGAGCCTTGGTCAGCTTGGGCTGATTAAAAAGGCCACTGGAGTGGGGAGGGGTGAAGTACCATCCTTAACTGAGAGCCACTGGATTAGAAGATGTGACTGAATGCAAGTCAGACGACCCCACGAGAGACAGCCCGCATCATTCTGTGGTCTGGAGAGACAGAACACGGGTGAACAGAGCACCGAATTCCATCAAGTTCAAGGGTGATTTAAAGTTGGCTGAAGACAATTACATGGAAAAGCCCGAAGAAAGGCAAACCTCAATTAAGTAAGGTGCCATCTCGTGGAAGGTGTGGACGTCAGGGAGCAGAGATAATAGTGATCTGTCCTCTTTAAGAAATAGAAGCATCGATAATCATAAAGAGGCATTGTCCTAGAAGTCCAGGTGTCCATGGGAAACCAGTTCACATCTCAGCCAGGAGCCTCCCGATTGTTAAGATCTCAGTATGCTGAGACGGCAGTCCTCAACATTACGTGCCAAGGGAACCCCAACATTGCTTGGTATAACATCATAATTCTTTAATGCACAGACATTATTTAACCACAGAAAAGCTAACAGAGAATCATGCATGCTGTTCTCACAACCGTCCTGTGAGATAAGTGCTATCATGATCCCCTCTCAAAGATGAGCAGAATAAGCATAGAGAGGTTAATAAGTTACTTGCCCAAGGCCACCCAGCAAGATATGGCAGAGATGAAGTCCAAACCCGGACAGGCAGCATTTGAATCAAACATAAAAAGTAATGTTCTATGTTAGAACTAAACATGAAAACAGTGACATAACCAGAACAAGAGAAATATGCTGTCATACTGACACAGCTTCAGATACGTGGTATATTATGGATTTGTAATGTTATTTAATTTGGCCCTTAAGAGCAGAGGTTGACAAACTAAGGCCTTTGGGCCAAATATGCACCACCACTGTTTTTGTGAATAAAGTTTTATTGGAACACAGCCAGAGCCATTCATGTAAATAGTATCTGTGGCTGCTTTCAGACAAAGGGATACTTGAGTAATTGCAACAGAGACCATCTGAACTGCAAAGATGGAAATACTTACTATCTGGCCCTTTACCGAAAAAGTCTGCCAACACTTATTCTAGGGGTAGACATCAGTTTCTGTTCTAAACATGCACATGGTAATTGCTACAGAATTGTGATGATAAGGTGAAGTATGACTACATTTATAAAAGCATCAGACATTCAGAAAACTCCAGATTTATCATGTTTGCAATCAAATGGATGAGATATACACAGATCACTTACATTCTTGGGAAGCTTGCCTTTAAGAGCACTTGAAAAGGAAATCAAAATAGTAAATTCCTAAATGCAGCTTAATATTTTTAAGATCCTTACCTAAATTCATAAATGAGCTGAAACATTATTCTAGAGCTCAAACATGGCGGCTAAAATTTCTCGGGCTTACAAGCAAATAGTGAGAATTGTGAAGATGAACTAAAAGGCCTGAAGAAGAGCTCGGATTTGAAATTTAAAGTGAAGGAAATGTATTTTAATTTAATTTTTAAAAAGATTTTATTTATGCATTTGTCAGAGAGAGAGATCACAAGCAGGGGGGGCGGCAGGCAGAGGGAGAAGACGACTCCCTGTGGAGCGGGGAGCTCGACGTGTGGAGCTCCATCCCAGGACCCTGGGATCATGACCTTAGCCAAAGGCAGATGCTTAACCGACTGAGACACCCAGGCATCCTGAAATGAATTTTAATTTTAAAAACCTAGGTAAACACCATCTTCTCCTCACAAAGGCCACCTGAGAAGCCACCAAAAAACCCTATTAATAACCTGGATCCTGTATCGCATCTTCCCTCTGCTGGTCAGTAGTCAACTTCGGTGAAAGCACTCAAGAATCAGACCTGGGTCTTCGCTGCCACCAGTGCCTGAGTCTGGACCCGATTCAGTGTGTGAATCTATTTCATAAACGGGATTGGCCTCGGCCAAGGAATCCCATATAAGACAAACATCAAGGACAAATGGCAATGTGAGATGCAATTAAAAATGTATTTTTATATAAAATAAATATTTTATATATGCTTATATATTAAATCAGTGTTTTATATAAAATTAAATATATGTATTAATAGATATTATATATCACATATGAATATATATATTCTACCAAACCACTTTATTTCATGTAGCCTTAATAATCTATAAAGCCCTTTCAAGTATACTGTGTCTCTTGATGCAGTGAAATAATGTAGCAACTCAGTGGCTAACCAGAGCTTTGAGTGGAGTGATTCCTGCCTGCCAGTAGCACTGCCTTAGGCAAATCACTAGACCTCTCAGTTTCCTCAACACTAAGCAAGGGCGATCATCATACCTGCTTCATGGGTTATTGTTGGGATCAAAACACGAAGTGTCTGAAATGAGTGCTTAGCATGCTGCCATGTACACAGTAATGGTCACATGGATCCTAGCTGCTGTCACCAGAACTACTACCATTCTAGAAAAATCCTGAAAGGTCAGAAAGGCCGGCATCACTAACTCCCTTTGTGGGGGGAGTTGCCAGGCACACAGAGACTTGTCCAAAGGATGCAGTGCAGCCCCCAGGCAGTGGCACCATAGTTCTGATTCCCATGCCCAGTGTTGGGAGTCTCTCCTGTGTTTCCCACCTGCCCTGCCGCATCTCCGGCTTGACCACCATCAGAATCACTTGGAGAGCTTCTGAAAACAGACTGCAGGCCCCATCCCAGAGATTCTGATTCAGCAGCTCCGGATCCGGGGCGGGGCTCAAGAATTCTGCATCTACACGTGACAAGTGATGGCAGAGCTGCCGGCCCAGGGACCCCACTTTAAGACCCCCAGGTCTAACTCAGTGGAGCACTTTCAGGCGGCCATACCTGCCTTCTACCGCGTGTCCAATGCATACTCACGGGTCATTCAAACACTTGGCACTTTGTTTTACTTTACTATTTTACTTAACTTAATTGAACTTTTGCCACGGTTTCAGTCTGGCCCTTAATTCTCTTAGCTAACCACCCTTGCCCTTGTTTCTTTGATCCACCCGTGTATTGCCCCTCCAATCTGGGATACACTCTTTTCTTTCCAGCCATGACCTTGGCTGCTCTCCACAAACTCTGCCTTTGCAGCGTGGCTCTGCTGTCGCCAATCCAGCCATCTGAACCCTCTTTGGCAGGCCACAGCCTCACAGGTGGGACCTGAATGCTCCTATCTGATGAATTCAGCTAAACCCCTCCTGACCTACCTCTGTCAGGAAAGACAAGGCGCTCTCCTCGCAAACAAGGGCACTGACTTGCCCCCTGATCAGAGCAGAGACGCAGTAGCTTTGGCAAGATGGACGCACTCATTGAGAAAACCGCTCACTGACTGATTTCCTGCGTCCTGCTTGTAAAACAAGGGAGAGGCACCAGAGAAAATTAAAAAGGAAAGGGGGAGAGAGGGAGGAGGGGGAGTGTTGCTCCCCAGAACTCAGAACATGGGAATGCCTGTGGATATAAACACTATAAAAATAATAATAATAAAAGGAAGTAGTACTAGTGGGGCTTTCATACCTTAACAGTATTTTGACAACAAATGTTCATATTTCATTTGGAATTTATGAAACCTTTGTGCCTGAAATCCCATGAGCAGCGACACGGTAAATGAAAGCAGCTCGCAGTCCAGATTAATCATATTTTGCTCCGTATTGGAAGAGCACTTGAAAGAAGAAGCTTGCTTTATCTATCCCCCCGTTTTTACGGTCCTGGTGCTGGAACAGACTGGGGCTTCTAAAATTGGCTGGAAAATATTCATAGATGTGTTATTAATTTATGGGAAACTGAAGGACCCACCTCAAGGTTTAAGTAGGCCATTTAGAAACAGCAAGGAGTAGGTGTGAGATACATAGCAGAATGCAGTGGGAAAAAAAAAGTGTGCTGGGTGACTCGGGGCTTAAATCAAGAGCAGGAAGAGTACCTTCAGTAAGCTATAATAGTTGATATTCTAATAAAACGTTCTTATGAGAAAAAGCAATCTGTTCACATATGAATTCTGCCATATGCTTCCATCTTTTCATGGTCTAGAAGGCCATGTCAGTAATTTCCAGTACTTACGTGGGCATGCAGGATGCCTTTGCTGGCTAATGTGAATAAATGGGCTGGATTTACTGGTTTTCTAATGCTCAGTGTACACACCATGCAGGCTGCTACAGAAGCAAAGTGGAATTTATGGGTTTGCACTGAATTTCAAATGGATGCAGGAGCAAAGCTACGGAAAGTGAGACTGACGTGTGGGCTAACATTTCTCGGTGCAGGCTGCTGCTCCCTTGACAAAGTGAGGGGTATTGTTTGCGAAGAGGGAAGAAAGACGCGCTAAAGACGGGGCTCTCAGACGCTCGAGACTCAGGCTGCAGCGTGAACACGCGATCACGCTCACTCCAGGTCCCCTAGGAGATCCCCTTGACCCCGGCCCTAACCCGTGACCTTCCCATTTCTAAACCGTCTTTCAATCCTGATGTTTTTATGTAGGGTTGCCTCCCAGCCAGCTAGGAAGAGTAACTTTCTCAAATCAGTGCACTCCACTGACTGGTTCTGATATCACATGATTTAACTACGCACCTTAAACCACAGTTTTAGACTAAAGAGAGAAAGGGTATTCACAGCTTGTCTAAGAATTTGCAGCAGTGAAGAAAAGAAAGAAATCCTGTCTTCTCCCAAATCAGTATTTCTCAACCTCAACGCTATTAGCATTTGGAACTGGCTAATTCTTTGCTGGGAGTAGAGCTGACCATCACAGGACATTCAGTAGGATTCCTGCCCCACTCACCTACTAGACGCCTGTGGTCGTGCCCCGCACCCCAACCCTGGAGTGACAACCGAAGATGTCTCTAGACACTGTCAGATGACCCCACGGGGGCAACATCATTTGAGCTTGGAAATGATAAAGGAAACGGAGGTGAAAATAACAGGAATATAGAGGTATACCCTTGCGGTGTAGAGAAGGGTGCATATACATGGCTGGGTGGGAGGGTCTCTAGAATCGTGGTTAAAAAAAGGAGGTGGTCAACAATGCCCAACCACAAAACCTGTAGGGCAGTCAACGTCTGAGTTAAGGACCCAAGAGGGGGGCAAATAATTGCTTAACAACACGCACATTACCTGCAACAAAGCAATGCACATCCGCAAGCATCTTGCAGAAGTTCGGAGGAGAGAGATCTCACAGGTTATTGATGAGCTCTGGATAGCAAATAAAAATGAATAATATGATGTCCATATGGCTGGGTTTTCAAATCCTTCCATGGGCAGATCTCTCATAGCTGAGAAATTGTCCAGGGGTAGAAGTGTGTTTAAAGACTCATATTCTATCATTAAAAAATCATGCAAAAAAGAGGCATTCTACTAGATAATATTCATGCCCATTTTGTTCTAAACAATATGGTCTAGTCACCAAAGAGGTTGATTCTTTAAGAAAATGTGCTTTGATTTCCTGTGACTTCCAATAAACTTTGCCACTGGCACTCCACCAGGAAAAACTGGGGATACTCATACCCTAGTTTAAGAAGCATGAAATTAAGATGGTCTTCTTATTTCACAGGGATCATAAATAACATATTTATGGGGCTCTGCTAGTGACCTTAGTCCCTCGACCCATTATGTCCTCAATGGAAAGTTTAATAAACACCATGGTGAGGGATTCAGGAATATGGTCCTTGTCGTTGGGAGAGGAATGGCCATAAAGCTACAGGTGTTACCTGTAAGAGTTTGTTAGATGTCTTAGAACCCAAAGGCAGGAATTCTTAATGACCAGATGTCAGCCAGATGGGAGCCACTTTCCAGCGGGTATGGCTTGGTCGTGCTTGCTTATCAATCAGAGAATTGATGAAAACAAACCTCTGCAAAGGGAATGTACGCTTCTGGGGAGTACTACAGCCAAGGAAGCCATGGTTTCTCCATGTCAAGAGAGGCTTTCAAGTTCAAAAATTCCTAGAAGGTCAAAACTGTTGCTTCTCTTCCACTGATCACGACTGAGAGCAGGGTGGAGAAGTGGAACACCGAAAGCCTTTGGAGTCCAGGGCCCAAGTTCAACCATACCCTCTACTTAGCACAAAGGTTTCCTTGTCTAAAAACCGGGAGTGAATGACAACTCCCTCCTGCAGGGTTGTTACAAGGAATAAGATGATGCTTTTCTTTTCTTTTCTTTTCTTTTTTTTTTTTAAAGGTTTTATTTATTTGACAGACAGAGATCACAAGTAGGCAGAGAGGCAGGCAGAGAGAGAGGAGGAAGTAGGCTCCCTGCTGAGGAGAGAGCCCGATGCGGGGCTCGATCCCAGGACCCTGGGATCATGACCTGAGCCGAAGGCAGAGGCTTTAACCCACTGAGCCACCCAGATGCCCCTAAGATGATGCTTTTCAAAACCCAGTACAGAGATACTCATACCTTAGTTTAAGAAGCATGAAATTAAGATGGTATCACATTGTCACGTGATAGAGCTATTTGCAAATTAAAGATCGATTCTTTAAGTCAAGACTCTTGACTATTTGCAAGGAAGGCGTCCAACGAAATCAGACAGCCAGGAATGAGAATCGAGAGGGGTCTGATCCTATCAGGCAGTCTGAAATCTGGAATCACACACAATAGAAGCGCGGGTCCTGTGCACACATCTATTTCCCTATTGTACAAACACCCAGGGAAATGCTATGCTTTTGCTTTTATGAACTTCTAAAGCAACACAGACTTGTATTCAAAGCACTCTTACTTTCAAAAAGAAGTCATTAATACATTTTATGAAGTCAAAACCCATTAGCGAGGATGTATCGAGTGTGTCTGCTCAGTGAGGATCATCAAAGGGGGTCTAGAATGGCGTTGGACATATAGATTGGGGCCTGGTTTTACAAACGGACGATGCCTGCAGAAGCCTGAACACAAATGCTTCGGCCACTTGTGATACCTGAAGATGCCCAAGTACTGATGTGGTTAAGAGACGACATCAGGCCATCCTGGTTAGGCCGATGGATACTCTCGAAGTGTGCGCATATGCAGTCTGTTCTGAAGGGTGTAGACCGATTCGCTGGCAGTGCTTAAGGAGTTCAGGGACTGAATGGTAGAAGTCTATTCAAACATGCGTCCAAGCTGTGGCTGGAAATTGCCTAGATGGAGGCAAGAAGACAAAGAACTGGGCCAGGGGTATCTTTCTGAATCGGGGACTATGAACACACTGGTGTACACGTCCTATTTCCACCTGATGTGTTCAGGTCTTCCTTCAACAAACATTTCTTACCATGACCACCATGTGTATTATGCATCTGGCCCTAGACAACGCACGATCCTGACCCTGAAAGAGTTCGCAGTTTAGCAGGTGCAACGTTTTAAAAAAGTAATTATTGTGACATCTGTTAAAATGGTAAGGGAGACTTTATTCAGGACCATTTCCATAAGGGTCAAGACCATAGCAAAAGGGGCGAGAGGGTGCACTCTTACTAAATGTAGGACAAGGTGATCGGATACCAAGAGTGGAGGGGTTCTCTCTAACTGGACTTGGCAGGTTTCTTGCTAAGACTGGGCTTTGGAGACCTGGCAAGGATGGGGCCAAGGCCAAGGCCTAGTTGAGAAGCATGCACAGAGGAGCCAACCACAGTTTGGTCAAGGACAGTCTTTGCCTAGGACAGAAGGGAGGGTAGATACATACTGCCACAGGACACTAAGGACTCAGCAAAGTCTCCTTAGACATGTTTAAGTGCTTGCGTGTATCTGGCAGCATGAGGAAAAATAAGCAAAGGGAAATTCAAAGGCAAACAGGTGAGCAGTGCAAAGCACATGTTGGTAACCTTCCAGTGGTCAGGCGTGGCTAGAAGAGGGTTTCTCAAGAGGGGTATTACTGAGATTGTAGGACTGGATAATTATTGGGAGCAGCGGGGAGGGGGACTGTCCTGCCCGTTGTAGGGTGCTGAGCAGCAGCAACCCTGGCCTTGACCCACCAGATGCCTGTAGCACACATCCTCTCCTAGTACTTCCCCAAGTCCTGGCTACCAAAACGCCCCCAGATATTCGGTGGGGAGGATGGGGGAGATGGAGAACTGCCCCTCCTTGAGGGACCATGGGCCAGAAGAAAAGAGGACTTGGAGCGGAGAGGGGAGGGAACAGGGTTTAAAGTTTATGGGATGAAGGCAGAATCTTTGACTCTCCAAACACTATGATTAGATACACGGAGGGGAAATAGAAGGAAGTGAAATGGGGGCATGGAAAAGTCAGAGTGTCCGATTCTGTCTTTAAAAAAAAAGTAAGGAGAATAGCAAGGATACACTGACTCATCAGGAACCATCTTTGGGAATTAAGGCTTTTAGATAAGTTTCCTATTTCTGGTGATCGCCTAAGAATGAAGATAAAGCAACAAGAAGAAACAGAGATTGTCTAGGAGGGAACTAATCACCATTTTCAAAAACATCTGCATGCCTGGTCACTGCCCCCACCGGCCAATTTACATTTAAATGCATTCTTACTGCAAAAATCTTAAAGCAAAAAAAAAAAAAAAAATCCTGGTCTGTGTGCTTAGATTTTGGCTCTGTGGCATGCTACTGAGATTTCAAAACTTGTTTTCTAATTTAAATAATCCCTAAGCAACAGTCAGCAGCAGGCCAGGTAGCAAGTTCACCTGAGTCATACCAGATCTGAACTCAGTTTCTTTTTCACTTCTGCTAGCACAATTAGCAAAAGAAAGGAAGTGACTAGTTAACATGCCTTTCCAGCGAATTCTTAATGTGTTCTAATATATGAATTTAGAAATGCCTGCTTGAGAGCTTCAGGGATTACTAAATAATAAACCCTGAAGGTTCCAAAATCCGGTTAATAGTCAGACCTGGAGAATATGAAATATAGTGTTAATTTAGAATAACGTAATGCCTAAAAATGAAGCAAGTTAGCTCTAATTGAGCTATGAACTGCTTGCCTTGTATTGTGTAATGCAGGCTATGGTAACCAAGGCTTGCTGAGCTATAGATAACCATTACTCTTAGCAAATATGTTTATTGGGGTCTCTCTCTCTTCATTACCCCACCTCATAAAGTATATGCCTGCATATTCCGATAAAACATAAAACGGCAAGGCAGAGTCACAATTAGGACGCCCTGAGAAGCCGCATCATAAAACGGTATCTGTCTCCAAATGATTGTTCACTTAACCATGATAAATATTTATCAGCGAGCAATAGAACAAATCCTTGCGCCACTGTAGCCCGTGTTGAACACCAAGGAGGACTTGCACATTTTCAGTTCTCCTCTTTTGACAAATATAATGCTTTAACCTAAAAAATGGGACATGGCATGAGGACTCGGATTTTTAATTATAATTATGTAATCGGAACGCCAAGGACATGCCAGATTCACAATTCCAATGGCTACCTCAAGCGGCTTGGGTGTGCTATCATCTCCTGAGCAAAGGCAAGGAACAGTGTGAACAGATGGAAACAGAACAGCGCTCATCTGGGCGGTTGCCACGTGTAGAACCTTTTATGCCCCCAATACTCTTGCTGGAAAACGTGTTTTTAAATGATAAAACGGAGAAGCAAATAAACTCTTTAATGATCCTCACTCTCTTGTTGGCCTCCATGTGTCAGCTGGGGAAACGTAAGAACTCGGGTGCATATCCTGACATTCCGCAGAATGTGCGCGGCCCAGGTCATAGCTGCTCAGATCTGGAATCTGTTTGTTACCACCAGGCATTGTGTGGGGTCCAGGCAAGAGGGACTTTGCCTTCCTGGATGACTCTCAAAAAACAGAAGTCTGTCTCCTGGCCAGAGATAATGGTTTCTGATGGGTCAGCTACTGCCTGTTGGAGAGCTGGGGAAGGCCTGGAACGGGGGTGGGGGGGTCCCCTATAAATACAAATGCCTTCCAACTGTTGGGCTGTTTCTTGAAAACAGCCTGATCCCTGGAAGGATGTCCCACAGCAGTGGTGCTCAAACTTGGGCCCATGTGTCAGGATTTACTCGAAGGCTTGTGAAAACCTAGATGGCCGGGCCCCCTCTCCAACTTTTCTGATTCTGGATGTCTGCGGTGGGGCCAGAGAATCTGCATTGCTAACAAATTCCCAGGAGCTGCTCTGGAAACCATGCTTTGCAGGAACTGGGTTCCCCAGCAAAGAAACGGCTCAGAAGGTGAACTGGCAAGGAAGTGCCTGGCGCTCGGAAAAGGGATGTCTTCTCGCGGTCTGCACATCGCATATCGATTTTCACTTTCTTTTCCTTTCCCTCTTTGTCTCGTCCCCTTTATTTGCTCCCCCCATCTTTCCTTCCCTTATTTTGCTATATTTCTATCTCTGATTCCCAATTTCTGTTTCTACTCTTTTCCGTCCTCCTTCTCCGCATCCTGGCTCTCCCCCTTCCTTTCGTTCTCTCCTCTGTCTTTAACACTGCCCTGAAATCCCTTCCTCGCCAATAATTACCCACCCCAGGCTCTCAGCAGTGACCAAGATCACAGATGAACTCCCCCTCCCCCCACCAAGGGAGCAAGACATGGGGCCAAGATCTCATTTCTTGGCAAACAGAATGAGCGACAACTATCAGAACGGCTTCACAGAGGGAAGATAGGGACTTGGGTGAAAGCCGTCAACAGCAGGAGCTTCTCTGTTTCGCATTTAGTGCCACATAAGCAAACAGCGTATCGCTATGTGAAGTATGATAACGTACACACAGCAGTTACTGTAGTGGACGGCGTAGCTCTTCAGCATTAATTCTCATTTTGGGGGCTGTTCCTGCCTTTTGGAATAACTAGTCCCTAGGTCTCGTTGCAACTTGCACTTGACCCTCATGCTGGATGACGATTTATTTAAAAAAAAAAAAAAAAAGTGACTGTTATGAGATCATTCCCAGGTGAAGAGCTACCCTTAACAGACTCGGCTCTTTACAGCCTTATTGTGTCAGACTTGGAATATCAGCCACACGTACACAGAACAACTCTCAGAGCAAGAGTGATTAGGCTGCGGGAGAGCTTCCCAGGGGAGGCCCCGGGGCCTCACTGCTGGAGTCATTTAAAACGAGACTGGACCGGACACTTGACTGCGCCATCAGGGAACAATCCTACCCTGGCTGAGGATGGACGAGATGACCTCATAGGTCTCTCCGTCCCTCCCAGGGTCATAAAATCCGGATGGAAACTCTGACGAGTCATCCTGCTGCGGTGAGCAGTGGCGCCTCAAGCAGGCGGAATGGCAATATCTCAGGGGTGGACCAGGTCACCGTGCAGGTCAATGAGAAAAAAGTCCCCCGCAAGGCTGGGGGCAAAGGACAGCCCAGAATATAAGTCAAAGTGAGGACATTCCCCAATGAAGTCCGTGAAGTACTTTCCACAGATATTGGCATAAGATGCTAATGCTTGTGTGTTTTACTCCCATGTGTCTAGCACACACTAGTGAGCTTTTCCACGCTCCAACTGTATGAAGACAGTACTGCCAGCATTACTCCCTGGCTCCCTCTTTTTTGCAGATGTGGTTGCCGGGCGAAAACACAGATGGGACTAAAGAGAAGCTCAGTTAGGTGAGGAGTCCGGCATCTCCAGAGCTCAGTACAACGTGGCCCACTCAAATGCTCGCGCAAACCGGCTGAAGTGGAGACTGACCTGGACAAGGATGACCGATGCCCCCTACCTTGAAGTCAACTGCTTGGACAGGGCCCTTCTCAGTCTCCAGCAGGGAGGGAGGAGGGCTCTGGGAGGCTCCACGCGCACCCACCCCACCCCCGGGGGACAGGGCAGCTGTGCGCAGCAGCCTGAGCCAGCAGGCATGTGTGCGCCGCCGGCGGATCCCATAATAAATCTGAGACAACTGCAAGCGGCTGGCGTGTGGAGGAACTCTGGACCTGGTCCTACTCAGCATGCCGCAGCTGCCATTCCGAGTCACTTGGCTCCGACTGCAAACCCTGAGGACACCGGATAGGCCAGTCATGCCCGCCCATTCGCTTGCCCTTCTAAGGAAATGCCCACGGCCCACCGGCTTCCTACCCAGGTGGGCATGCTCTGTACCACCCGACACGGCCCCTTCCCCACTCAGGGTACAGCTGAGTAGACCGCGGTCCACTTGGACCCGAGCCACGGGCCGTCAACCCCAACGTGGTTGGTGATTTACCAATGCCAAGGAGGACTCCTGGCCTCGGATTCTTGCACTAGGGAACTGGGAAACACACCCCAAGACTTTTGCTCTTGAAGAGATGCCATGAGGTGGAGCCAAGCTGTCCTGTCTTGACCATAAAGAAGAGCGGCAGGGGGTGGGGGGGGACCCGGAGTGAGGGGACAGACAGATCTAGCAGTGGCAGAAGGAGCCAGTCAGAAAAATAGAACATGGCAGATAGGCAGAGGGAACCACAGGGGAAGGCACCTGAAGTGGCCTCATTGCCTCGCCTGCCAACATCTCTTACAATAAACCTCTTTTTAGAATAAGTGACATGAGGACTCTGTTCCTTGTGACGGAAGAAGCCTAATTCAGACACTCAGAAAATCTGACTTGTGCGTCATGATGAGCTCTTGAGACTCAAACCACCACCACTAGGATAATATCAAAACTCATGCACGTCCTTGAAGGCTGCGGTTTGTCAAAGGTATTGGAAACAAGAACAAGTTACACTCGGCGTCTCATCTGACCTGCCATTTTGGAAACTGGAAAGAGAATTTGGAAAAATGTCAGGAATGGAACAGAGGACCATGGACTCTGGACTTGAATCCTAGGCATTAAATGGCTTTGCCTTCTTCCCCTACCAACCATTATCTATCAGAACAGCCTAGAGATTCATTCATTACATGCCCAATCCCCAAACAGAAATGTCAGCCTCAGAGCACCTTCCACTCAGGGATGATGTCTGATCTCAAAGGCAAGTGTTTCTAGGTTCCATTACGCACAGGTACCAAGCCCACTTGCGGTGGGTGAGTGCATTGAGCTGTTGTCTTTCCTCCCAAACTGCAGAAGAAGGAATGACAGGAGGATATGAGTTCCTAACAACCCTGGAAGGGACAAGTACCTGGTTAGGGAGTGACACTGACTGCAGGCATGGAGACACATCCATCCTCACTGGTCCAGAACGACTTTGAGTAGAAAAGTTCTTTAATAGTTTGCATCCAAGATCAGAGAACAGCAGCATAGAGCATTCAGTCCAATTTTTAAATATCAAGCAATTATAGCAGACCCTGATTTGTGGGTCTAAAAATAATAATTAGTAAAAATAGAATAAAAGTAGGGGCGCCTGGGTGGCTCAGTGGGTTAGGCCTCTGCCTTCAGCTCAGGTCATGATCTCAGGGTCCTGGGATCGAGCCCCACATCGGGCTCTCTGCTCAGCGGGGAGCCTGCATCCCCCTCTCTCTCTGTCTGCCTCTCTGCCTACTTGTGATCTCTCTCTCTCCCTGTCAAATGAATAAATAAAATCTTTAAAAAAAAATAGAATAAAAGTAATAGCAGATCCCATTTCCCAAGTCTCCACTAAGTTTCTATAGTGTTACTGGCTGCAGACTTCACATACAATCATTTTCTCGAACCTCACAATACTTGTGGACTCAAAGAGTACCTCTTTATAAAAGAAGAAACTGAGGCACAAGAGGAAAAACAAACAAACAAAAAGGCTGCACCAAGTGTCCTGTGAGGGCTGGAAGCACCATCACTCTCTGAGAGCTTGCTAGAAATGGGCCCCCCTGCTGAGTCCTAGAGAATTGGAGGCTCTGGGGTGGGACTCAGGTATTGTGTTCTAACAAGCCCTCCTGGGGATTCTCATGCTAACCAAAATTTAAGAAAAGAAGTACTGCCTTAGAGAGGAACTTTCCAAGGCCAAATAACTAGTAAGTGGCAGAGTCAACAAGCAAACACGTTTGTGCTGAGTATTGGAAATGGTCCTCTCCATGCCTGGTAATTAACGAAGAGCCAGGCTTGGGCTAATCGCATTAACACCTGTAATACGGGATTCCTCTGAGATCAGGACTGGAGCCCTCAAACCCCAGTCTTCCCCAGAGACCCTCTGTCTTAATGGGCAAAGTCCTGCATGACTTAAGTCCCCTTCCTTTTTGCACATGGGGGAGGCCCTGGGTGGTATCAATCCCAATTTATTCAAGCAATGATTACAAGGGCTGAGATTCAAGTATGTAGGATGCCTATTTTCCCTCCATACAGATGAAAGAGGACAAAATTAAGAGCCAGTACAGTGTCCCGTAGGCCAAACACCGAGCTATGCGCTCTAGCCTAGCGCGAATGAAACTCTGCAGTGATGGAAATGTCTAGCTCCGTGCTTCCCAATGTAGTCGCCACCAGCCACATCTGGCTATTAAGCATTTGAAATGTAGGACAGGAGGGACTGGATTTTGAATTTTATTTACATTTTAATTAAATTTAAATAGCCCCATGTGGCCAATGGCTACCTTATGTATCTGCCAGTCCGGTTCTACATGACTCTTGTTATTTAAACTTCCCCCTCAGCTTGTAAGGGCAGGGGCTAAGATGAGAGCCATTTTACAGATGAGAAAACTGAGACGAATGGGGGCAACATAATGAACCCCAGGTCACACAGCCAGTTAGTGATAGTGCTGGCGTCTTGACCTGGGTCTACTCTGACTCCAGGTTTATGAGGCACAAAGGCTCTCAGACGCCATTGTTTAGGTTGGGCTGGAAGAGCCACTGCTCAGAGCTGGGCCCCGCTCAGCCAGCAGCAGTGACCTGGCGGCCCAGCGGGAAGGCTGAGCACCTCGTTCTCCAGGCTGGCAGGTCTCCGGCCAGCGCTGGCACGGTCTCCGCGGCTATCAATGAGAGAATGGTTGGACAATATTTTCCTGTTATTAAACCTACATTTTGCACTTAAAAATAAGGAACTTCTGTCACAAATGATTTATATGGAAACAATACTACTCCTGGCAGGTAGGAGCTTTTTTTTACTGTTTCTTTCAATATTAACCAAAAAAAAAAAAAAAAAAAAAGGAAGAAGAAGAAAAGAAACCCTATGTCAACATTATATTCATTCTTTAATGTATTTTCTTTGAAGGTCTCCCCTGCCACCTTTCTACCTCCCACCTCACCACTGCCATGATGAGAAATGGGTTCTAGGATCTCAGGTACCTTGAAGCAACCTCCGTCTGTCCAGGTAAGGCAGGCCGGCGGGGCATACAGTCCTCCCCAAATCCGTCACTGTGCTCAGATGTGGTGCCTCCACCCAGCAACTTCCTCAAACAGCAGTCTTGAGGTTCTAGAAGCCTTCTTTGCACTTGCCTCTGCCCCTGCTCTCCCATCTCCCTACCATGGGAGGTAGTGTGGCACAGGACCTTGCCTGCTGTGAACACATGTGCGGTGCCACCCTGGGGAGGTGGCTCACCCTCTCTGAGCCTCAGTAATCCCCAGGGAAGAGCCATGACTCACATGGGGTTGCCCCAAGCACTTGACCCTGTGTCTGCCGTACAAAAGGGTCTGGAGAAAGGTGAGTTCCCTTCTTTATAGCCCTCAGTCAAAATCCTGACCCTCTTTCAGGTCAATTTTGGATTCAATCTTATTCATCAATATGTCTCTGCCCTCCAAGTCAACATGTGTTTTCATATTTTATAGATCCCTATCTCTGTCTATACTAGTTTAAGGATGCACATTATAGTTCTTTTACGATTATCACGTTTTTGGCATGGATTGTGGGCACACACTTGACTTCCTAAGCATCTGACCTCTGCCTTGCCCATGTTTTCTTTCCAGGTGCAACCAGCACAGGGCCCTGTACACAATAAGTACTCTCATGAATACTGGTTGAACTGAATTTCTGTGAAGATTGAGGCCAATCTGTAATAAGGAAAGAGACCAATCTATAATAAGCATATCCATTCATCCATCCATCCACCCATCCAGCTGTCCATTTACCCATTTTACTTAATATTTTATTAGGCACCTACGATAGCCACTGAGTATCAGGCATGGGTATTGGTACTCAGAACAGGGCAGGGGCCAAGACAGACAAAACACTGAGCCTTCATAATATTCTATTCCAGTGGGGGAGGGAGAGGGGACCATCACAAAACAAACGGGTAAAATAGAGAAACAGTGTCCCTCTGTATATGCTAAGGAGAAAAGTAAAGCAGGGACGATTCACAGGGAGAGCAAAGTTCAGGAAGAAAATTTGCGATTTCAAATAGTGGTCAGGGACTGAGTCCTAGAGAAGGGGTTATTTGAGCAATAGTTTGAAGGAGTTGAGAAGGCTACCATTTCAATATGAAATTAATTTGGAAAACAGGAAATTATAAGTCAAAGGTATTCTTGGTTCTTTACTCAGAAGGATATCGTAAAGACACAGAATATTTATTTCACTGTCTAACCTCAGTTCCCATTATTTCATCAATGTTAATCTCAGCCAATGCTGGCATTAGCTTACTGGATACTTACTATGTCCTAGGCACAGCCCAAGCACTTTATATAACTGAGGTCACTGCCAAGAGCAAAGGTCTAGGATGGGATGGGAAAAAACGTCCGTAGACCCCAGGCTGTAATCAGAAAGAGCTAAGGCCACGGGCTGCACAATAGGGAGTGGTGGGGACTGTGTCGACCCTGGAAGAGCTATTCCACCTGGCGCAAACCGCGGCTGCTGGGCCACATGTGAGGAAACAGGCTCAGGACTGTTTGATTCTCTCCCTTTTCGAGAGATGTTTGAAAGCCGAACATGAAATTTACATGAAATTTTACAATTTTTAAAATGCCACTAGGCAATTAAAAAACGTCATGTGGGCCAAAAATTGTTTAAAATATATTTTTCAGGACATATTTGGTCTGAACAGAGGTTTCCAAACTCTGGCATAGAGAGGCAATTAGTAGGTAGAGGAACCTAAAACATCTGCAGGGAGCCTGTCACCCAGCCACTGCCTTTGACCCTGAGGCTGAGCATAATTCCTATTTGAAAACAGCCTGACTTTGGAACCCCTTGTGTGTTCCGCCCTGGGGACAGTGGGCTTTGGGAACTGGGAAACACAGTGTCCTTGTGTGTGGATGGAATATGCTGCCCCCTGGGATCTGAATGTAAAAACAGCTGATCGTTCATTAAAACAATAAAAGTACTTGCAGTTGCTTATTGGCTTTTTTTTTTTTTAATCTGCTTGCACTCCACCAATAAAAATGCATTTGGCAAAATCATCCAGAGGAAACACTGCCCTTATTCAAAACTGTTTTTCTTCCTCTTTCACTTGATATTTCTAAATTATCTTATCAATAATGTATTAAAGTAATACTCTAAAATGGAACAATACTGCACCTTTAAGAAAATATTATTTTTCCTGAGGTCCTATCAAGGTAAATTTCATCAGTATTCAAAGAATGAGCAAAGCACTTCAACAATTTATTTCAATAAAAGAAGACTTAGCTGAAAGGAGTATAAATGATGAGAACTTGCTTTAAACTGATTTATTCCCTGCAGCAATAAAAGGAATGTTTCTTCACTCAGCTGTTTAATATGCAAATATGCAGAACATCCAGCCCCTGACAGCACATCATTAATAAAATCTTGCACTGAGCAGAGCGCCCGATATTTCATTCTGATGAAAATACATGATGATGATTTTAGACTGTAGACTTTTAGAGTAGGAACAATGTGCTTTCCCGGTGATGAAACCCCACTAGTCACTGGGGGGGACAGAAGCTTTTCGGAGGAGCAATCCCGTTTCTGCAAGAGGAAGTCCCCAGGTAAAGAAAACAGTAAATCCTGAAGGCTGTTGACAGTTCATGCAACCAAGGCCAAATGACAAGATAGGAACCGGGAGATCGATGAGGCTGGTCGGGGGTGGGGAGGGGCTGAGAGGGACCTCTTTTAGGGGTGGCAGCATGTTCATTTCTTAGGTTTTGTTTCTGCGCGTTGGAAACATCCGCTTGTCTGATGCTAGTTTTCTATCCACGTAGAAATAAGAAAGCAAAAGCTATAGAAGGAGGACAGGGCTAAGGGTTCTCCACCTGGTCACCTCCCTCAATCTGCTTGCGGAGTCGCAACTTCTGAATTACTCTCAGACTCTTAAAACAGGCAAAGTGAAGACACTGGAAAATACTTCTGGTACTGATCACGTGTTTTCTCTTTCCATTAAAATCCTAGACTGATGTTAACAATATGTGGTGGGACTATCAAGGCCCAATTTTTTTTCTTCTTTATAATTCTTATATTTTCCAAATTGTTTACAGTGAGTATGCCATATGTATCATCAGAAAAATGTTTTTAAAAATCTAATTTTTTTTTTAAAGTCATTCATGGGTTAGTGTCTTGGAACGTACAAGATTATGAGCACTTGGGAGGGTTCAGTCTCCCAGCATCTTGGACCTCTCCATAAACCCGTGCTTGTTCTCAAAATGGTTAAATCAATTACTAGTTGTAAGTGCATAGAACAGTGCCTGTAATATGCCAAGCCCATAAAAGTATTTGTTAAATAAATAAACAAATAACCAATAAGTCAGATTAAATATTTAAAGTATTTTAGCGTGTAGAGGTGAGTTTTCTGTCAATATTACTTACTTAAGGAGGTAAGGCATGGATCTAGAATGGCTCGTTTTCTCCTTTTAATAGTAAGCTTAGAACGCCATGTGGTTTCTGTCAAAAGAAGACCCCCAGCTTAGAGAACTTTTGGATTAAAATCCCAGCTACTACACTTGATTCTGTGTAATCCTGGGTAAGTCACTTGACTCTGGAAACCATGCTTTCCTCATCTGTTAAATATGCAGGGTAGTCAGCACACTTATTTTGATGAGTGTTTTGAGGATTCGGTGTGATCATCTATGTAAACACTTGGCACTGTGCCTGGCCTTGAGCAGCGGCTCAAGCTCACCGTTTACTGGGCTCCTACAGGAAACTAAACACTTTACATATATTTATCCTAATCTTTATGACAACTCTTCAAGGTAAACGCTGCTAGTCATGTCTCACCAAGAGGAGGCTAAGGATAGATGACATCAATGAGGTCCCACAGCTTGGTCTTGAACCTGAGTCCACCTGTCACCAGATCTTACGCTAACTTTCACACCAGCTTTACCAAAGATCTGCTTTCTTCCAAACCAAAAAAGAGGAAAAAAAAAAAAAAAAAGTCAAGTGCAGTGACCGTTCTAAAGTAGAGGAAGTGAGTTTCCATTCATTTACCTCTATTTTCCAGTTACATTTCATGCCCCCAAACTCACCCTTATTTTTTTTAATGAAGTATTTAAAAACAAGGTAGCTTATGGGGCAGGAGGCAGGAGGATAAAGGCAGTTGACCAGGAGGATTTCCTAAGGAAATGATGAGCTACCATGAAGTTCCCGTGGCCACATTGTTGTTTCAAAAGTTCATTCATTAGAGAAAGAGCGTATCGTGTCTGCAACTTGTGAGGTTGTCTTAAACTCCAGAAAGCTTGGGAACAAGATATCCGTGAACTTGCCCCTCATGTTAGTGATGGCTCCTCCTCCAGAAAAGGTGAGAACGGTCCCTTGCTTCCTCAGCTTCCTCCCCGCACACACCCACCCTGTGCTTCCCCCTCTCTCTGCCCTGATGCTCTCTTTATCCAACCAAAGAATAACCCTCTATGCCAAAGGAAAGAGGACTGTTGGATTTTATTTCCAAATATTTCAATTATAAATCAATCGTTTAACAAAATTCAGTGAAGTTTGCAAAATTTCCCTTTGAATCGGCTCCCACTGAGAATTGAAAAAGTCTTGGGGGCAAAATTTCAAGTGGCCTCTCTCAGGTTTTAGTAAACTTCTCCAAGCTAGTACTTTCCATGTTTCTGATTTTATGTGCTCAGTAATACGCCCTCATAACTCAAGTGGGATGAACCAATTAAACATTTCCCTGTAGTCTTTAAAATAGCTGCTCTTGGCATGTTTTTTGCATGGCACAAACCTCTGCGGGAGGATACGATAGAAATCTTGCACTATTTAAATATAGAATTGGGACATCAAAGAAAGGGTTGTATTGAAATAACATGGATAATTAAGGAAGTGGAGAACAGTAATAACTGATTTACATAAAATGCTAATGAGTCTCTTGACTTGTTTGGCAATTTGCACTTTAGGCTTGGTAACTGTGGCTCCAAATTTATGATCTAATTTTTATTTTAATATTTTCTTTTAGCAAGTTGTAACCAACACTAATGGGCGCCTGCCAAAGCTGAACTTCTTTGCCCTTCAACCGCCCAGAAGCTTCTGTTCCCAGTCAAGTGTCTCGGGCTTAGGGATGTCCCTGGTCCCGGAGTTTCCTGGACACCCTGTTCCAGTCGGGGTTCTTGGTAGCGCATGGTGCCGGTGTCGCTCCAGATGATCAGTGGCCTTCAAAACATGCGCGGCCGGCAGGATGGGAAACCGGGAGAACAAACACAGTCTCCCAGGGGCTGAGCGATGCCCTGCACAGCCTGCTTCTTGTTATTCAGAAGGACAGACTGGGGCAAGGCACCAGCCTGCTCGGGGTTACCACTTACTCTGCACTGTTCTCCGGTACCTTTCGCCGCTGAGAAGAAACTATATGCTCTGGAAATTCCTGTTTTATTGTACTCTTGTACGGATCTCGCCGCGCAGGGCCACAGCCTCCCGTGAATACGAATGAGGGCTGGAGCTGTTCCTTCGGGACGCGTCTGCACGTTGACCTTCAGCGTACCCTATTTCCCTCCAAGCCTTCGAAGCATGATCCACTGCTTTCTCTGGCCATTCCCCCTTCACCCCATTGATGGGCTTCAAAGCTACTTAAATTTCCAAGCCCTGATGCGCTGCAGCGCTGACCAGGGCTCTGCCTCGCTCTCTTAAGGATTGCACAAGGTCACCGCTGGGGAGAGGAAGGAGGCAGGCAGAGCATTTATCAGGATGTATTGCTTTACTTTTTCTATCCATCACCAAGGCGATGATTCTATTTTAGTGAAAATCCATTGAACTCCGATCAAGTCAGATGGCTGTTATCATTGGAAACTCAAGAGCTGTCAGGCCATAATCGGTACAAATGTCAGACCCCAAAATGGGGGGCTCTGGGCCAGTGATGGTCTCCTGGGGATCTTTTTGGTCATTCTTATATTAAAAATTTCATCTGATCATTTTATTTTAAGCATTTTTTTCAGCTCTTCCGTTTATAAGTGATAAAATCTGGTTATGCAAGGTAGAATGAACCGATTATAGGCAATTTAGGTAGAGTTTAGAGACACAATGGTTCCTGCTGTCATGCTACACTGCTTACTACGGTCCTAATAACCTAATAACCTACCCATCAGAATACTGACACACAACTGAATGATGACGGAGAAGACCTGAACACAAGGAGTGCACACACACTCATTCCCACCTTCGTAGAAACTACCAAACTTCAGCTACACTATTTTGTGGTCTCCACATATAAATTTTCTGATCACGACACCTGGCCATAGGATACAATGTTAACAGGCACTTTCACCTCCCTGGGGGTGTTTGTGTGATAAATGTCCCTAGTACTATTTGTATGTGTTTGGGAAGGATTTCGTCTACAGTTATCATCTTAAATGTAGGGGACTGAGGGGTAGAAAGAAAAATGAATTTCAAAGCTCCCTGAAAAAATTCTTTTAGGCTTGTCGTCTGGTTATGGATTTAATTAAATCTGACATTTGAGTAAAATCATTTAAACATATTTGCTGCCTTGCCAGTATTCTAAACTTTTACTCAAATGGGGGGGGGGTCTGTGAATTAGAATGACAGAATGATTTTTAATCAGGATCCTGTAGCTCAAAGTGATACTTAACTCTTAACTATCCCAAAGCAGGTTATTTTCCCTGTGGATTATTAAGGATCCTATCTCTTCTACCACTGCCCTGGTGGAAGGCCAGTCTCTGCCAGGGTGGGCCGAAAAGAAATGAAGTGAGGCACTCAGAAACTAATTGTTCTGTGTGTGTTCATACCATCACTTTTTAAAAAGTAAAGCAATCTTTCTGTGTATTTTCTATTTTGTAATCCGTATCTTTATTCCTCTTTATTAGTGAGGGTAACTGGATATTGCCTGTGCATCTTAAATATATTTTCATTCTAAATAATAGCGACAAAAGTAAGTCTAGGTGTTTTTTGGTCACTTGCTTTGGGGCAAGTCCTTAATATATATTGCCTCATGTAAGTCTTAAAACCACCTCTAAATGATATGGGGGTGGGTGGGGCGCCTGGGCGGCTCAGTAGGTCAAGTGTCTGCCTTCGCCTCAGGTCACCATTTCAGGGCCCTGGGATGGAGTCCTGCATCAGGCTCTGTGCTCAGTGCGGGGTCTGCTTCTCCCTCTCCTGCTCCTCCCCGTGCTAGCTTGCGTGCTCTCCCCCCCCCCCCCCCGCCCAAGTAAATAGACAAAATCTTGAAAAAAAAGTCCTATTTACAAGGACAGTTGTATTCTGAGGTTCTGGATAGCCAGGAATTAGAGTTTTGGAGGGGACACTCTTCAACAGAGTTCAACATCCATCCGGAATGCAAATCTGCGTCTGCAGGACTCTGAAGGACTTGTACGTGACCATAGCGCCATCACCCACACTGAGAGGGTGGCATGACTGCCAGTCAGGGGCCTGTGGTTATTCCATACATTTCTCAGAAATCAGATCTAATGTCTCCCATACGGCAAGGTGCCCATGCTGCAGGTGTGTCGTGACTTCACTGCACACTCACAGGATCCACTAGCACGGCTAGAGAGCTGGGAAGGTTGTGCCATCCCTGAACTGGGGGAGAGCCAGAAGAGCTAGCCTCCAGGAAAACACGCAAGGATGTAGCCCTGGGCAGACAGCGGCTTGTGCGTCACCACAAGCTGCCTGGTCTCCCTAAACCCTGGTGAGCCCGACTGTGGTTAGACCCAGACCACCAGGAGGACAGGAAATGGGGTTAGGGGTGGGCAAGGGCTCATCCACTGACACAGAGCAGCCCTGACATCAGAAATGGAATTCCTGGCCATCATTCATTCCTCCTTCCTTGCTCTTGGGGGGGAAAGAAAAGCAAACCAAATAACAGCTCAGAATGATTGGTGGGGGAAAATGAAGGGAGAAAAGCACTGTTTCCAGAGGATTTGTTCTAGTAATAGGATTCTGCTGCTGAAAAAGTGGGCATGCACAAGAGAGAAATGGAACATGGGGAGAAACTTTATTTTACCTCCTCTTCAAACAAACTCTTATTAGAGATTTTTTGGAATAAAGAAGTCGTCTGAGTCACCAAGAAAATAAAAATGGGTTACATAGGATGCCTGGATGCAAATGTCAAGGGGAAACACATAGAAGGAACTAAAGTCAACTGTCTAGTAAATAATATCTAGTTGACTGCTAAAACCAGCAAAAATTTGAATACTTTTGGAATGGAAACAAATGCATACTTGTGCTGGAGAGTTTAAACCGCCTCATTTGACCTTTTCCACCACCCTGCTGGGTCAGAGTTCTCCACCTCAGCCCTCTGACATTTAGGGCTGAATTATTCTTTGGGCGGGGGAGGGGGTAGCTGCTCCATGCACTGAGGGATCCTGGGCAGCATCCCTGGCCTTGACCCGAGAGATGCCAACAGCGCCTTCCACACCCTGGCTGTGACAATCCAAAATGCCTCAGACAGAGTGAGGTGTCCTCTGAGGGGCAACACTGTTCCAGCTTGCTGCTGCTAGAAATGACTTTTCTAGGACTCACAGCTACATGCCAGACACCAGTCTATCCCACCGACTGCTGGTGCCGTCCCATGAGACACAAACAGGAGAAGTCAGAGAAGGGTCGTATTCCTGCTTCTCGGAAGCTTCTCCTGGCAAAGTCAGAGCGCGTGCAAACAGAGTTTTCCCTGGGGGTGTGGGGGGCAACATGGCCACAGTGGAGTGGCTGTGGCTTATTCACCTGGCTTGGCTGCAGCTGTGGCTTCAGCAGTAGGAGCTCCCTGGAGGTTTCTGTCTGTATTATTCTGGGACCGTTCTTGGAGAGGATCAGCTTCAAAGCCACTCCCTCCATTCTTCCAACAAATGCGTAAGCACCAAATTGCTTTTATTAAATCCTGTCCTGTATACAATTTATAATGAGGTTCCCATTTCATACCCCGAGCCCTGATGGGAACATATCAAGGTACTATCATAGGTCCCATCAGGGAAACTAAGGCATGCTCTGAAGACACCCATGTCTGGGCTGTTGCACCCACTGTTCCTTCCACTAAGAACGCACTTCCTGCCTTTCTTCGCCCACTGCTCAGCGTCCCAGAGAAGTCCACGTGCCAACACTCATTTAGACCCCAAGGTCCATCTCATGCATGGTCTTCTCTATGGTAAAGTTTCCTCCTCCAAACTGCTACCTCCCCACCTCCCACACTCTCACTCACACTTGGCAAAGTAACCACTCCTTTCCCCTCTCTCCCACATTCTCGGTACTTTGTCATTGCACTCAGCACACGGAATGCTCTAACTGTATGCTCCCATGCCTTGTCCCGAACCGAACTGTAGGATCCCAACTCCTTCCTAAGCCCGGGGCCTCACTCAGGCTAAGTGCATAATGAATGGTGGTTGAATGAAGAATGCATCAACAAATGAACGTGCAGTACCTTGATACCATCCTTGTTTATCTAATGGCATTTTATCTCATGGCTCTGGCCCTTGAGGTTCTTACAGAATACCCAAGGGGAGCCAAGACTAATACAGCGGGAAAGCTATGTCTAGGGGTATAGGGATTAAGTGTTGTGGTTTTGATGGCTAGTGTATTTAAGAAGAGCTTTGGCTGAGGGCAGAGCAGAGTCTAATGGGACAGAATCAAAGTACCCATCCAACACACCAATGAAAGACTCATTTGGAAGAAGTAGAAGGAGCCAAAGACTGATGCCTTATAGAATAGGCAATTAAGGTTCAACCTGATACCAAAGAAAGGGACACAGAGAGAGACAAACAGGAGATTGCTCCAATGAGTTCAGGAGAACAACGGAACCTGATAATGGGACACGGATCAGCATCCTGTTACCCTCATCATTATTATTTTTACATTGCAAAAAAAAAAAAAGAAAAGAAAAGAAAGAAAGAATAAAACTAGAACCCAGAAAAGTGTATTTAAATTGAGATAAGCTGATAAATAACAAGGTCAACTTGTCCAAGTGTAAATATGGTGCTAAAAGAGACATATATAGCTCTGTTTCTTGAAAGATTGCCTGCTATTAGGAGGAGAAGCCTAAAATTTAAATGCCAAAGATCTGTAGACAAGTTCACCCATGGAGTCTCAGGAAAGCTGCTGGCAAATGAATAAAGCAGTGTTTTTCTCTCCCATTAAACAGAATGAGAGAATTTCTATGAAGAGGATTCCTAAGAGCGGAATATTGTTCTTTTCAGGAGAGGCTGGGTTTGTATCAGCACTGATGGCAGGTTTTTAAAAGCTATGGTCCTTGTGAGCCTATTTTTAATTAAATACGGAAGCAAACTGTTTTCTGTGAACTGTTTTCTGTGGCTGAGGATGTGTGTGTTGGGGGGGTGGCTCTGTAGTGAAGACAGCTCTGGCAGGTGGGGTCTGGGTATCTGCTCCATCAGCCACCAAAGGAGCGACGCTGAATAAATCACCTGCCTGCTCTGACGCCTCAAAAATATCCACACAAGCATACTGTGCTGGAGCTTAACCCAAACACCCTAACCATGACCATGCTCTGCGACTGCCAACATCACTGTATCCATTGCACAGCTGGGGAAACTGAAGCACAGAGAGGCCACCCCATGGTCACAGAGCTCGGAAGCTTTGGCAGGACTGCCGTCAAGGGTTTCTGCCTCTGTGGATGACACACTTCTCCGCTTCAGAGTCCAGCGCGGACAGCTCCGGACAGACCCGCCAACGGAGCAGCACTCCGTGAGGGTAAGCCACCCACGCCAGCGGGAACTGCCCTGATCAAACTCCTGGCGTAGTGAGACCGCACCGCTTCCTTGTCTCAGATGCACGGAGCCGGCGTCTTCAGGGACTCATCACGGCAAAGACAGCCCCTTCCAGACGCGACGGCTACCAGGAAAGAAGGCTCACGGGGCACTCCCTGCGTGACAAGGCCGGGCTGAGGGCCCACCCGCACCTGCTCACTGACTTCTCCCAATCACTTGATGAGCAAGGTGCTAAGATGCCACCTTTGGCCCCCTTCTATGGAAAAGGGAGCTGAGGCTGAGAAGGTTATGTAACAGGATCAAGGCTGCACATCTGGTACGGCCAAGACCCCTGGCTTCTCCCCATTTTCACAGGTAACCGCTAACAACTGTGTGCTGAACCCCGTGACTGTGTTTTAATACACCCCACAGGGCGCCTGCAATGACCTTACGAAGACAGGCTGCGTTTTACGTTCCTGAAAGACCAGGTCCCACCAGCAGGACTCCTACTTGTGGAACCGAAGGTGGCAGCGACTGCTGGGGAGGAGCGGGCAAAGAAAACTATTATTTTAGATGTGAATAAATTCGAGAAACAAATGCAGGAAAATTCTATATTCACATGCCCCCCACAATTACAGAAGGGACTTTTAATTCAGCCTGCAGTTGGGCTTTAGGGTTAGAGATAACATAAACACCACCGACTTCCCTAAAGCCCTTTAAAACCCCTGTATTATGGAAATGTCACCTCTTGGACATTAATACTGCCTTAGGAGAATCTGTCCTCTGGCTTAAATCTCAATCTACTATGGAGCTTCCTTAGGAAGCCTTCTTAGGAGGCTGCATGTCACAAGAATTAAAAGCAAACTTTTATCTCTCTGTTCTAAATCTCCTCCCTTCAATCACTAATCTTTCTAGGAAAGAACACAACCAAACAGCCCCATTAGGTAAGAGGCAGATAGAACTGATGTAAATCCCCCCGGAATTAATGGGCCTGCTCTGTACTCCCCACAATGGCCCTTCCCAAGATGACCTTGACAATCAGCAGATCTTGTTTGTCTGCATTTTCCAAAGACTCAAGGCCCCACTCACAGATGAAGGAATCTGCTTATGTTCTCAGACGGACACCCCCTCCAATGGCTCTAGAGGCTGACTGAAATTTATGGACATATACAGAACTTAAAAACGATTTAAGAAAACAAAAAAGGCAAACTGCAATATCCCAACCTTACAAAATGGACTAGAAGTGTGTTACGAAGCAACCTATTGTTCTGGGGTTTTTTGCTTCAATGGTCACACGATGATCCCTCTAGGCCTAAGGATGGGTATCCGCAGTCAGGCTGGGCCAGGTGATGCTGGCGTAACAAGCAGCCCTCCAAATCTCAGTGTCTTAAGGCCATGACGTGGTAGGTCATGGTCCAACTTGGGTCAGTCGGGGCTCTTGTCTTTGTCCTTCCTCCAGGACACTCCATGGCAGGGCAGCCGGCATCTGGAATACTGCCAGTCAGCACGGCGGAAAGTACGCTGCAGCACTGGCTAGGCTCTTGACGTTTCTGCCTCGAAGAGATGCACGTCAACGTCTCCTCAGATTCCATTGGCCTAAGCAAGTCACGGGGCAGGGAAATACAGTCACACCGTGTGCTCCGAGGGAGCGAGAAAGCCAATAGCACATGAGCTATTGTGCATATGGCACAATGGGTGAGAAGACCTCGAGGGTCGGTGAACCTCACAATGGGTGAGAAGAACCTCGGGGGTCCTCCTCTAGGCTCTAGGAGGACGTGTGCATCACAACAGAGCATTAGGTGTGGCCGACTTTCAGCCCAAGGCTCCAGGGGCCATTTTGCAACTTGGACACAGATGGCCCCTAACTGGGGCTCACTCCTGCCGTGACCCACACCAACTCAGAAAATTCCACAAGGCCTTGGCCTCTGCTATCTTTTGTCCCCATCACGTTTCCCTAATAGATGACCCTACCAATTCCCATTGGCAGGCCCTTTGTAGTGTAATGAACAGGACACAGGCTGATGAATGCAGCCACTGCACAGAAAACGTCAGTTCTTTCATTAAGCAAACCTTCCCAAGTTCATTGTATTGAACCAGGGTTTAGGCTATTAGGCTGACACATGACAGAGCCAATTCTAGTCACATTGTAAGTGCCTATCCATGTTTGGCAAATTCTGTTTTACGCACATGCACACATTTAGAATTGGGCTCTTGTTGCCTGCAACATTTTTCCCCTTGAAATCTGTTTTCCTATTTTTAACTGTTAATAATTAAGAAAAATCCCACTTTAATAACACAGCCTCAACAAGCCTAATTGAGGGAGAACATAATGGATCGCCAGACCGAGGTTCTACTCTGCTGGCCACCGACATGCTTACTCCTCCCAGATGCACTGATACTGATATACCGTGTTCATTTGTGGAAGGGAAAAAAAAAAACACAATATTTACACACATAGTTTCGACATTGCTGGCTGTTCTTTCTGCTCACAGTTTACAAGGAAAACACCCCTTACGAGCCTGGAATCCCTGCTAGGGAAGGGGATAGGATTAAAGGCATCATTCTAGGGCACAGGCTAGGAAGGAACCAGCCTGACGGAGGAAGGGGCTCAGAGCATCCAGAGCGGGGAGCCCTGGCTGCTTTATCCCTAAACAGCCACTTCCGAAGGGGCAGTGAACCTATAATACTCATGTAGCAGCCGTGCAGTGGGTGCCTCCCCAGGGACTGGCCCACAATGGGTTTGGGATATAGACAGGACTGGGCCTGTGGCCCAGCGGGAGGGAGACTATCTGACAATTATACTCCAGTGTGCTCAGCAGGATGGTGGGTCCTGAAGCCAACCTCTTCTCCCCGCTCCAGTCTCATCCCACAGTCTAAGTTGCCATTAGTGCTCTCTTAGACCCTGAGCTACCCCCCCCACCCCCCTGGCCTTGCAGTTTCCACTCTTGCTCCTACAGACTGAAACCACATCTTTTCAAAAACTGTGAATAAAATCACGTCACACTTTGCTTACAAACTTCCAAGGGCTTCCATCACAAGCAGGATAAAATCCAGGCTCCCTCTTTAACCTCATCACCTATCATTCCACCCAGCTTTAACCATAGTGGCTGCCTTCTCTCCCTTGAACAGATCAAGCATATTTCCACCACAGGACCTTTGCACTTATCATGCCTTTGGATGGAATTCTCTTTGGTGAGGCTGGGGCATGATGCTCAAGGCACATTAGGAGCTCAATAAAGTTTCGTAGAACTAAGTCAAATTTTCTAATTCTTTTGTTCCTCTGCATGAAGCTAGAAAATGTTCTCAATAAAAAGGAAGCAAATGAGAGTAAAATATGCACATCCCATCAAGTTCTATTCTTTTCTAATCCCTTGTATGCTGACTATACTCCCACCAAGGCTCTCTCGGTGAATGATGGTGACCTTGGCCTGACCCTGAGAGTGACACTATTCTAGGTACAGACAAGAGACAGTTCTATAATTTGACCTTGGCTATACCAACCTCACTTATCTACTGGACAAGTCATCACTGTGTTTTTCAATGAGGCACCCAATCCTAATCCAGGGCAAACCCCAAAATCAGGGCATCACTTTCTACTATTTGAAGGAGACTTTGTTCCAGAAACAATTCACATGGACCCTTCTTGAAGCTTCTCCTGAAACAGCACATGCACAAAGCCCGCTCCCTCTCCCCGCCCCGGTGCAACATGTCTCATTCCAGAGAGATTTATTACAGGGCTGTCAACACAATCCCACCTTTACGGAGAAAGATAAAAATAAGAAACACCTTACAAGAAGATGCCGTAGTGAAAGCTAAATCATAAATGTTTGATAAGGAATGGTCAAATCCAGACAAATAACTGTTCAATCCCACTTTGTATTAAGCAGATAAAGTCATACAGAAAATCAATGTGATGTATTGAAAGGGGAGGGAAAAAAACAAACAAAAAAAAACAAAAACAACTGCCAAGCTTGGGGATTGGGCTACATGGTGTTATGAAGTAGTCACTTTGTAAGAAAGTGATAATACGATAGCAACGTAAATTTTTAAAAATGGGGTGCTGATTGCCAACTTGCCAGGCCTGTCAATGGCACTCCAGGCCTCGCCGATGCTGCTGCTGGCGGTCATTTCAGTGGTGACACATGCATCCTCAGGAGAAAATCGCAAAGAAAAAAACTGGCACCACCGTTTCTGAGGACAATTTGGAAATTCCCACAAAACTAAATATTTTGAAGGCATACCTACTATTTGTTCCAGCCCCTGTGCCAATGGCAAGTCGCCCTTCTGGTATCTGTGTATAAGCAGACAAAATACACATGCAGGTGTGTTCACCACCAAATCACATGTAAAAGCAAAACACAGATTCGACCTAAATGTTCGCCAACAGAGGAATAAATAAATAAATACGTGGCAGGACGCGCATGAGATAGAATAGGATGGAGTCATGGCGAGTTATGAAGTCGAGCTACATATGCTGGTACCAAATGATCTCCAAGACATTATGACCTAAAAAGAACAAGGTAACGAACAAAATGCCTTCCATGGTTTCTGTTGCATGCACCTCCTCCCCCCCCGCGCACCCCCACCCCTGCCAAGGGCTCTCCATATCTCTAACTGATGGTAGATGCACGTGTTTTTGGAAGAATCCATAGTGCAACTCTCATGGTGGTTTCTTTTGAAGAGATGGTTCGGAATGAGAGATGGAGGAAAACATCTACTGTTAAATCTTACTGGAAGGTCTGAAACTTTCCCCATGAGCCTCTACTCCTTGTACTGCTCATTTCCCCCTCCTGGAGGAACATAGCAGCAATCACAGCCGCAATCACAGCCCACACTGAAACAAAGCAACAGGAAAACCGTTTCCAGGACCAGGAAGCCAGGGATCAACCCTCAAATCATCTGATAAAGACTGACAGATCTCTGGATGGTCATCGCTGACTCTCTGCCCCAGCTCCTCTCCCCCTGGAAACCACAACACGGAAGCTGCAGGTTCCTTCAGTGCAGAGCGGCCTCCTCTGTCTCCAGGAAGAACACCCAGGTTTGCTTCTGTTTCCCTCAAGCCTGCAGCAAACGTCCACAAATACACTGAATGGATTTCTGCCACAATGTGGGAACTTTCGCGTGCAGAAGTGTCTTTGAGTGGTGGGTTCAAGGGGTGATGCCTACCCCTTAGCCTGCAGGGCAATGAACTCTCTCCACTGATGGCGTTATTTTATATACACTGTAGTTTTTAAAAGAGAAGTCAAAAAGAAAGATGCAGAGTTTGCAACGGGAAAAGATGAGGAAGGGCCTCCTGAAACAGACAGCAATGAAAGCTTGCCAAACAAGGGAGCACTTACACGGAGACAATAAACCAGCCCAGGGTCACCACGGTGAGGGGTGTGTTTGCCTTGAGGTGAAATAATAGGAAATGAAGATCAATCCACATTGTACCGATGACAATCAACAATGTACCTAGAATGACTTGGTTTTGTTGCATTCACTAATAGGGCATTAGGTCCCTGGCAGGGGAGACCCCTGGGGCAGGAAGGCAACTGACAAAAGGGGCGGGCGGTCTCTGAAATAAACATCCACTAGGAGCCATGTCCACGTCTAAATAAGACGAGTGACCTACAAAAATGAAATTAACTTCTCTCAATTAATCTTCGACATGACACTTTCTCTCTTTACATCAGCAAAGATAGGAACATTGTGATGTTCAAACATTTTTGGTATGAGTGAACTGGGAGGAAGAGGCCCCTTTAGATAAATCGACAACACTCCAGACCCAGCCTCCCGGACTTGGAGAGCCGTGCTGTGTTTTGTAACTCAACGCACTCAAGAAACATCTGACAAGGGGCTAACATGAGGTCTTGGAAGCTGTTCTCCTCACATCACACTTTCCATCATACTTCTCGAGCGTCAGGACACATCGGAACATTCCAGAGGGCTTGTTAAATCATGCAAGAGAGCTGGTCTGACTCCTGAAGTTTCTGATTTGGGGCTCCGGGGTGAGGCCAGAGGATGTGCATGTCTAACAGGTTACCGGGTGCTTCTGCTACTGTTGGCTGGGGCTCCACTTTGAGAACCACCAGTGAAAAGGCCAGAAGCTTGGACTGTGGAGACAAATGGACTTGGTTTCAACCTTAGCTTTGCCACTTGTCTGTCTATGATTTAAATGGTCACTAAATCCCTCAGTGCCTCAGTTTCCTTATCTATAGAATAGACATAAGAGTAATATCTGCCTGCCCAGGGTTAAATCGTGTTTCCACAAAATTCACATCTACCTGGAAGCTTAGAATATTTGAAAATGGGGTCTTTGTAGATATGATTAAAATATAATAAGTTTGTAGTAAATTCAGGTGGGCCCCAAACCCAGCAACTGGTGCCCTTTCAGGAAGAGAAGGATTTAGAGGAATGGTGGTCATGTGAAGACAGACATCAAGACCAAGTTATGCTACCACACACCAAGGAACACCAAAGATTTCTGGCAGCCACCAGGAACTAGAAGAGAGGCATGGGGCAGAGTGTCACTCAGAGGCCCAGAAGGAACCAACCCTGCCAACAGGTTGACTTCAGACTCCGAGCTCCGGATCAGAGTTCTCGATTTCTGCTATTTTAAGCCACCCAATTTGTAGTGCCTTGTGACAGCAGCCCTAGGAAACGAATACACTGTTTTAAGGAATTCTCGTGAAGACAAAATTAGTGAATACTAGCAGGTGTCTAGAGTGGGGCTGGGCACACAAGGAATGATGGTGAGGTAGTAGTTCCTATTATTATTTTAGTTTTACCCATACTTTCATTATATTGGTATTAAAAAATACTCTCTCTTTCTTTTGGAAAACAAAACAAACCAAGACATCGAAACTGTAGAGAAGGGTCTAGAGCAAGAATTCTTAACCAGGGATGGTTCTGTTTCCACTTAAGGGATAGCTGGCAATGTCTCCAGAAATTTTGGTTTTTTAGGACTTGGGAGGCAGGGGGGAGCTGCTGGCCCCCAGCAGGTAGAAGCTTGGGATGCTGTTAATCATCGCACAACACAGAGGAAGCTCCCCACACACAACGAAGAATTATCTGACCCAAAGAGCAATAGCACAAGCCGGAGAAGCTGGTATGGGCGGAAAGGTCAGTCACCTGGTCCTTGCGTTCAGCTTCCCAAGATGAGAACAGGATAGTTTGTCGAGCATTACGCAATTCCTCCTAGGACAGCAATTACCACCAACACGCACGCACGCTTCCCCCTAAAATAACTGAGTTCATAACAATAATAAATAACAACCACCACAAATCAGGAGCCTACGCAGCCCGGGGCAGGGCTCAAGCAGCTCTTTGCCTCACCTCCCAAGCTACAAAACACAAAGCAGCCCCCATCTCCACTTGGAATCATAGGCTGGGAAAATCGGGAAGGGCTTGGAATCTGTCATCAGGGCCCGAGTACACAGAGCAGAGGCCAGGTGCGCTGTCGAGAAGTCTCCATGCGCCAGCTTTGGCCGGGATCATACTCCAACTGAGAAGCAGAGGCGCTCCTGGAGCGCCCGTCTGTTAACTACACTGTCTTCTTGCTGCGGTGACAGCACCCAGCATCCCAGGGGCAGGAAGCCGCCTGGACTGTTTCATGAACAAACTTGTCCATGATTGCTCTTGACATGTTGCAGGGCCCTGTGACACAAGGTCCTTTAGAAGCTGGGGAGGAAACACAGGGAAGACACCCTAAGTCCTCTGGAGCACAATTTCCTTCCAGTCCGTGAACCCAAGGGAGCTGGAAGTGTGGAGACCAGAGAGAGACTACTGCGCCGATCCAGGTAAGAGACGATGACAACTAGGACGAGGGTGGTGACGGTGGAAATCATGAGTGCGGACAGAGGCGAGGCAGTGAAACTGACATGAAAGCGAATGACGGGACACGTGGGGGTGAGGATGAGGGACGAGCCAAGACGGCCAGCTGGTTTTCGGACTGAGCAGCTGGGTGAGCGAGGGAACACTCGTCTAGCTGGAGAGCACTAGGAGCAGGCTGCCTGTCCAGAATTAAATGAGTACATGAACTAACAGGGAAAACTTGCTCATCAAACATATGCTTGCATCCCCTGATGCTCCAGAGTCTAGAGATGGATCAGGAGCCACGATGATCAGAAAGACTCTTGAAATGGCTTGTGTCCACATCCTTTCCCCAAGAGTCCTCCTGCTTCCCTGAAACACATCGTATCAGGTACCCACCAATCTTCACCAGTCAGAGAAATCCATCTGAGGAGCTTGGCTCTCGGCTCTGGGGAAAAGAGTCACACATAGGGAGAGCCAGGAAGACACAGGTGGATACAATCTATGTGTGCATCACCAAGACGGGACAGAGAAAGTAAATGCATGCTAAAGCGGTGCCTGCATACCCACAAAGGCCTGATCAGATAGCGGTGATGTGCCTCCAACAATGACAGGGGAGACTGAGGCATAGAGAGGTGGTCCTGCATTTAACACACACAAGTGCATGCGCGCGCACACACACACACACACCTGCATTAAGAGAATGGCAGAGCACAACTTTTATTCTTAAGTTGACATAATAAGTCTTCCCCTCCCACCCCACCCTGTAATGAAGCAAACCAACAGAGGGAAGAGTAAACCGTAGCCCCCTCCCAAATACTCCTTTGGTATTGAACCAAGATCTGACGCAATGTTGTTGGGTGTTTATTTTTTTTTCCGGGCAAACCAAGGCATTTCCCCAGGGCTGTGCATTTTGGAGTTTTAGATGCACAGAGATAACTGTATTCAAACACAGGGCCAGTGGGACCGAGAGAAGGAACGCACATGGCCCACAGGGTCCACGAAAATCAAGCTCCTATCACCTAAATATAGGCTAACTTCTAAATAAGGCTTCAGATCACAGATTTGTTTACTTTCATTTGGTGATAATTGTTCACAGCAGAACATATCAGAAAATTCTATAATAGGAACCACAGCCAGGAAATAGTAAATAATTAATCACCCTCCTGCCCAGCCTCTTGCATCTCTGTTGATATAAATGACCGTATAATTCCAAACCCAATTATCACTACTTAGCCGTTCCATTTTGTAGTTAAAATCCCACAAAATTAAAGTGCATCAATTGTTAATGGTAATAGACCAGACAAGGGATTAAAGATTATTTTAATGTTTATTTCCTGTCAAGAGATCTTTTGGCAGGAAACACCACAGACAAAAGGCTGCACACTCAGATGAGATTCATATATTTAAATCTTCTAACTTCTAAAAACATTATGGATATAATTACTTGTTTAATTTACTTGTTCCCTCAAGATACAGGCTGAGGAGATCAAGCCAACTTTATTATATCAAGTTCTCAGAAAGGAAAGGCATTGCTCTGTAGCATTTTATAAGCTGCTTTATCCAAAATAATCAAATCCAATTTAGTGCCTGTGTCCCAGTGCTGCTTACGGGGGGCGGGGGCGCAAAAGAGGGAGTGGGAAGATACAGAGACGGGGTACAGCTCTCAGGCCTGCAACCAGAGGGATGTGTGCCAAGGCACATTATTAAAGCTCCCTCGGGTCTCAGTTTCCTTGTTTGTAAAATAAGGTTGATAAGGACCACTGTGCAGGCTGGAAAGAAGACTTCAAAAAACGGGGAAAGCAGGAGCACGGTGCCAGAGCATCCACAGAGCCGAACACAGAGCTCCCAAACCTGGTCTAAGGAACCCTGAACCTTGCTCTCCAGCTGCCTTCTGGACATCTCGCTGGTCGTGACGCCTCAGAAATAGCTGCTCTAACACAGTCTCAGGAGTACGCATAATACAGTCACCGTAAGCCTGATCTTGATGGAGAACAACCACTGTGATAACGCAGTCACTAAGAGGGACCATCTCTGGGCCGAGCACTCTGCCAGCCACGTTGCCCCCACCGTACGACTCCGTCAGGACACAGCGAATGATACTCCCCCCATTCCAGAGATGACACGGCCACGGTTCAGGAAGAATAAAGCTCCTTGTGAGTCCGACCAATCCTTTCGGAGGAACTTGGATTCATATGGCTTCACAGTGTGTCTGATTCCGAAGCGCGCGCTCTGATACTGAGGAGGTTCTCCTTCATGGTTGACGGTGCCGCAACCACAGTCCCTGGCCAAGCACTGGTGCTCAGCCCCTGCACTGGGGGCAGGAGGGGAAGCGGGGGGCGTGGCCAGGAAAGGGGAGCTGGGTCTCTGGAGGTATATATGCACGGCGGTTCTCCAGGAATAGAAGTGACCACTAGGCAGGTAACAGGTAAAGGCAAGAGTTTAGCCCTAAACCTCGGGGGAGCATCAGGGATTGAACCTGGCACCGCGCCAGCCCATCTCTGCTGCCATACGGACACCCTGCTCACGCTTCCAGGGACCTGCATGGCTTCCCGCCTTTAGGGGACTTGTTTTTCTGCCAGAGTAGGACACTGAGTAGCTGCTCGTGTTCCACGGGACATCCCCAGATATGTAAGAGCTCAATCCAATCCCTCTTTTCCGCACACACGAAGGAACCACCGCTTCTAGCACCTTGGGGCTCTCTTTCTGACCTGCCTTTCCTGTTTCAGCAAGTGGGGGATCCACACTCATGAAATAGGGCAGTTTGAGGATCGTACAGTGGTGCTCCTTTGGTGCTTACAATGTAAGAAACTTTTGTGGCCTCCTGATACCAACCAACCGAGGGACGCCAGGTACCTGGACTTGGGCGCAGGGTCCAGCTTCTCCGTGACTACGCTAGCCGAACAGATGTGTAATGGCTTCGAGAGCCGAAGGGCTAGCGACTAAACACAAGAAAAGCCAAATTCCTGTCAGTCCCAAGCTTATGAGACAATCCATTAAGGAGACTCACATTGTAAGGAAGGTTTGGGCTATACACCCAACAGCCAAGTCACTTTCTTCTCACTCCTTTTTCACTGGAAGGAGTAGGAGCATAAACCCTGAAATCTTCTGCCTGCCCTGGGCCACTAGTTCGCAAACACTCACAGTGGAACCTTTGTAGGCCAGTTGAGATTTGTGGGATGGGGGAGATGTGCCACGGAAACCCATTCCATAACCTTTCACCGGGCATAAAATTTACTGTGAATGGAATTCCTAAAAGTCCATGTTAGCTTCTGATTTAAAACTATTAAATCTGGTTTCCTGAGAACACCTCCATTATAATAAATACATCACTATGACAACATATGCTAATTGCACAATCTCAAAGACTAGAGTGAACAATCTACATGAAAAATGCATTTGAACGTGGCTATCCTGGAGTCCTACATCCGAGGCCTGAGGTTTGGGCTGAGTCACTGGCGAATATTAAATTTCTCACGGTCAGGCTGCCATCTTGGTGGACAGAACTGGTTGGCAGGGCACCAGGATCCCAATTTCACAGAGGAGATAAAACTGGATCTACATTCACTTGGAATGCAGGTGTTATCTCCAGCTTATGGAATGTAAGGGGGATACATTTTCCATATATTTACAAACAAGAGTAAGCTCTTCAGAATGAGAAAAAGAGTGCTAAGTAGATACACATATCTTTTCATTTTCCAACTATGGCTTAAAGAAATGAGAGAAATGTTGTGGCCATTCTATGTACTAATATATTAAAGAGAGAAATGAGATTGTTTTTATGCAACTTAGTCAAGCTCTTTTTCTTCTCTTAATCGCCTCCTTCTTTCTGTATTTCTTCTTCCTCATGGCTCTTCCCTGCTTCCTCAGACATTTAAGCCAGCCCCCCCACCCCCAGCCTCTAGCTGCTGGGAAGGACACAGGTAAATTACCCAGAACTTACTCTCCAGGGAATTACAGTGAGGTACGAGAGACTGATCAAAATGGTGGCCAGGGCCTTAGATTCAAGCAGACATGAGTTTGGATCCTTCACTGCTGCTGTAGCTTATCACCTTGGAAACCAAGGTCATTTAATTGCTCTGACTATCCATTATCCAGACCTGGGACATGGGGCTGGAAGTGGATTTGTGAGGTTCCCCTAAGGATTAAATGAGATCATGAGTGAACCCACCTTGCACATCATACATACTCAATACACACAATAATTATGAAACAGTAACCAATTAAATTAATCAAGGCCACAAGTTGGCAGAGCCTTAAGAACAGAACAAAGAGGAGAGGAAGAGAAACGGAGATGGGAAAGATCAAGGTCACGGTGTATATTGATACAACGGGAAGGGTTGTGTGGGAAACAGATAAACCTAGTGCAAAGTTCGAGTAGAAACAAACAATGGCCACCAGATGAGAAGAGATGGAGGCCATGGACTCAGAGCTGCCTCTACCAGGGGAGTCAGCCACCACCTCTTGTGCTTGGCGGGGGCTCAATGGCAGGCAGGGGTGAGGGAAAATGTTCCAGTGTAAAAATGAGAAAGTTTCAGGCATGTCCTGATCAAGGCTGTTAACATAGGGAAGCTGGAGGCTGGCTACCTGGAAGCCAGCATTCTGGGTGACTGCTTTCTCTGGTTGTTCGCTAGTTGGAAGTGGAAACACATTAGGGAAGCTGGGGTTATTGAGCAAGTCCTGTCTGCTGTGGGTTGATCACCACAGAGGTGTGCTTTGGCTTCCTGGGCTGGTGGCTGCAGGGTCTGAGGGTCAGAGTTCCAGCATCACATACGGTCTGGCCATTGTCCATCTGTACAGGCAGTCTCTCATTAGCAAGAACATCTATCTAATGACCAATGTCCCTCTACCACCAAGCTGTCCACAAAGGGGACTGTGATGAGAACTCTTCCCCAACACAGTGAGTGTAGCGGAGTGACAGGCTGTGGATGAAGGGGCCGCTCCCCATCAGTGCTTTCTTATGACAAGGGCACCACATACCCAGAGGGGCCCGCACGGCCCGGACACTGATCCCCTGTCACTGTGGGCCTTTGTATAAGGATATGTGTGAATTAGGGAGGAAAAAGGTACTTTGACGTCCTGAAGAAATAGCCGTTTTTCATACAACTCCTGGGAGGTGGTAATTTATTCAGTCATCTTTCAACATAATTCCTGTCTGATTGATTTTCTCCCTGGCTTCATCTTCTCCAAGGTGCCACACACCTGTTCCGGGTAAGTATGGCATACAGACAGGAGGGTTCGAGAAGTCGGATGAGTAACGGAAAGGACTAAGCTAAAGCAAATGAGAAAGAAGTGCTCGCTGTTTGTAAAAAATATAGAAATTAATAATAATCATAACATAAAAAATCTGCTAAAATGATTACTAATGTTGATTTTTAGGAAAAGAGCAATGAAAACTTGTAGCTCCTTAGAATTAGAGAGGAAAAGGGCTGGGATCCCAAAGGGAGAAATACTTGGTGTGATGTCACCAGCTTCAGCCAATGCATTTTTGGCTTCTGTTTTAGAAGTTTCTGCTTTGGGTCTATGGCTTGAACCTGGTCTGCGGCTTACCAGCAGGAGACCCTGAGTCACATTTTGGGTTGCTCTGAGGAGTAGGGTGGTGATGTTCTAAGGGCTGATGTGACACCTAGTGCTCAGAAAACACTTAAGAACTGGAATGGAGAGGAATATGTCCATCCTCCCAGGACGGTGGCAGGGAAGGTCTGATGAAATGGAGATTCGGTCTAGCATAGTGTCTGGTACGAAGCTGACCTCCATTCTCTTCACACCCAGAAGTGCTTCCTAAAGGATCTCACTGCATGCCAGAAAGGGACCATGGTCCTATCATCACGTGTTGATTTGTATGATGATGTAAATGTGTTGAAAGAAGAAATCGGGAGTAACCAGGGAGTCTCCAAGGTGGGAGGAAAGGTAAGCAAGACTGAAGGGCAGATATTCCATCTTGTACGTGTGCCCGAGCAGCAACATTCACTGACCCTTTCCCAGAGCCCCAGCTCCTTTGGGAAACAGCCCTTGCCCCAGGCCCCATCTGTGTGTTCGGGAAGCTTGTGGTGGCAGATGACTTACATGACAATCATTCCCACATGCTGACCAAAGGATGCCCCCCACAACTAGACCAAAGAGGGTCAACTCGTCAACTCTAGGTTTTGACAATGTGGTTTCCCATCCTAAGGGGGCAGCTGGCTTTGCCAATAGCCAGGAAGGGGGTTCCTGGGTCAACACAGGGAAAAGCTAAGCTACAAACGGAAGGAGACAGATTCTGGATATCTTCAGAATACCTAGGTCCAGGGGAGCCTGAAGCAACTCTAGCCCTGGAGTTTTCCCTTATATGAGGCAATAAACGTCCTTTGTTTTGCTTCATCCAGGTCAATGAAGTTGTTCTCACTCACAACCAAGACAGTCTGACCGACACAGCTGAGTAAGTTTTGGCTGAGGGGGCAAGAAAAGGAAGGGGATTCTAGGCACCGTCCCTGCCTTCAGGAAGCTTATGTTCTAGCTGGAGAAGCACACAAAACCCCAGTGAACCAAAAATACAATGGAAACTGCGTAAGTTGTGAAGATTGCCACAAGGTGAAGGGACGGAGGGCTAAGATCAAGAATCCTGGAACGGCTTTCTTTACTCGGGACAGTGTGGCGGGCAGAGTACACAGGTGCCTAAAGGTGACCACATTCTGATCCCTGAAACGTACAACTATGTTACTTCACATGGCAAAGGGGGCTTTGAGGACGTAAATAAGTTAAGTTTCTTCAGATGGGTAGAGCATGTGAAGAAGCTATGCGGCTAGATATGAAGTCGGAATGTAAGCGGCTCCTAGAAACCATAATGGAGACTCCAGGAGGAACCAAACCCTCCCAACACCTTGATTTCAGCCCAGGGAGACCTGTTTTGGACTTGCAACACCTAGAACGGTAAGGAACACACTGGCACGGTTTAAGCCACCAAGTGTGTGGTCACTGGTGATGGTGACAACAGGGAACTCCTCTAGATGGCCAGCACTGGCCTCTCTGAGCCGTGTTTATGCTGAGAGCTAACGGATGAGGAGGACAGGCCACAACAAGGTGGCAAGAAGACCACCTGGAAAACCTTGGCATCGGGAAGACGAGGCAGGCGTGTTCTGAGAACAGCATGAGGATTGTTGCGGCTGAAAAGTACACTGCTCAGCCTTGAGGTTCAGAGAAGAATTTAAAGCACTTTAAATATTCAATGTAGCCCAACTTTGGGAGGGGAAACAAAGCACTCGTTAATGATTTCCTTGATTTTAAACGCGTTGAGGCCTAGGACCGTAGCTCATCCATATATTAATAATAACTAGCACACAGAATTCCACAAAGTGCAATTTTCCTTCGTAATTCCAATTTATATGCCTATTTAGATTCCTAACATGAATTCCAGATCTTCTGAATGTGTCTTATTCTCATATATTCTGTGGCTGCTACACCCAGCAGTACAGTCACGTGCCCGACCTGTAATAGGCACTAAATAAATATTTGTTGGATAAATATGCCTGGGGTTTTTGGTTTAAAAATACACCCCCTGATGCTATATATCCCCCTATGACCCGTTCTCCCAAGTCACCCTAGACATAATTACAATGTTCTGATGGGTTTCAAGAGGAAGGCAGCAGATCTCAGGGCCAGCATTTGGCCACTGGTGCTACCTGTCTGATGGGAGGCTCAGGAGGTATGCAGGCATGGGAGAGGAAAGACTAGTGATTTGTTCATAAAGTATTATCAAGATATCAAGTGAGCTGGAGGTCACTAATATGGCAACTGCCTCATGCTGGGAAGAAAATATTTTTTTTTGGAGGGGGGCTGTCCCCCACACCACTTGAGCTGCTGAGCAAGCAAAAAAGCAATATGAATAAAGTCTGCGGGCACAAGAAGTCTGGGGCTCCCTTTTAAATCAGTTCCTAGAAGGCGAGAAACCAGTATATCACAGTGAGACAATCATTTATAATGGGACCATTATTAGGAACCAAGATATAAAAATTGTACATGAAACAGCCTTATAAGCAGATTCAGTGCGTGGCTGATTAACCTCCCTGTCCCACCGGGGGCTGGGTGGCTCAGGGGAGTGGTAATGAGATGTGGAAGTCATTCGCCTCGAGGTCACAGGTTTAAAGCTGGACATGTGAGAAGAGGCCTAATTGTTGCTCCTGGGTGACTCGACAGAGCACAGACGGGCAGGCGCCGCCTTGTGGGCTCCAAGACGCAGAGACCGGGGTTCGAGTCCCTGCACTGCCCCTGAACTTGCTGGGGACTCAGAGATGCTCCCATAGCCTGGCCTTCTCAACCATGGACACGATTTTGTTAAGGCTCATTCCTTTTCTTTCTTTTTTTTCCTTTCTTTTAAGATGACTAGGAGTATGCTTGGCACACGGTAAGTATTCGATAAAGGGTAACTCTGCTATTTTCTAAGAATACATGTTTTCTCGTGCATTCTTGGACATCAAATGGGCTCGAAGTAGCTCTAAATATTACAAATTCCAGTGCTGCTGGATCTTCTTGGGTCTGGATCGCTGCACAGAGATTTTCTGGCATTTCCAGTGAACAAAGCAGAGGCCCTTCTCTTGCGATCTCTAGTTTGGGTTACCAGAGGCAGGGACAGTAGCAGCGCTAATTTGTCTCCGAGAGCCTACTACAGATCAGGCACAGTTTTAAACACTTCGCCTCCATTCACTAAATGAATCCTCGCAGGATCCCTGGGGGGTAGGTCCTAGTACTAGCATTGCTGATACAAGCATAATCCCAGGGTTTTACACCTCGTAGGAGGAAACGCATTATGTGCACCCAGACAGGAGGATTCCAAAATTGGGTTACCCATTCAACTATGTCCCGAACATCAAGGGCCGGCAGAACCAGGAAAGATGCCTTCCCAGCATCTGTGATGAGCGTGCTTCAGGCCCAGGCTTCCCCACAGATGCACCCAGATGTGGGATCAGTCTCAGCAGTAGCAAAAGTCAGAGTGGTCGGGGTGGAAACTCTCTACCGACCCAGAGCAGCTGCCTTAGCGGGCAGAAGCCCACTGCGAAAATGTGGAGCTCAGTTTGCTCCACACAGCTTCTCCATCAGGTGGGTCCCTGTGGCAGGAACATTCTAGAAACAAGTAAGGTGAGAACCGTTGGCCCAGGCAGCACTAAATTTGACCTGGTGCACACAGGTGGCACTCGACAAAGTGGACGGATATCGCCGAGGCCGAAATGAAAGTGGGGGGCCCAGAGGGCAAGGAGCGATGAGAGGGACTTTGAGCAAAAAAGGTGATGGGAAGTGACAGAAAGATGAGGCTGGAAACCCAAGTCTTGGGTTCAAATCCCACCGCTGACCTCTTTCACCCTCTTCTCTTTGCCCCTACTTCCTCCTGTCTGCCGCCTCCCCACCCTTCTCCTTATCCCTCAGAATAAGGGCAAATGCCTTCCTGACAATCAGGGAGAAGAGCCCTTTGCAAATACCCCTTGATTAGGAATTCAGACGTGGGTATAAACCAAAGGGCCCCTAGTTTAAGGTTTTGTTAGGTGGAGAGGACTTTCCATTATTTGGGGGGCAGGAGGTCTCCTACACAGGTATGTCACACCTAATTTAATATAGTACTTAAGTGTTAACTCTCCAATAAATTGCTTGTTGTTTTTCCTCCCCGCCCCCTCCTTTGCCAACCCTGCACTTTGCAAGGACCCGAGGCTCTTGATGAAATAGGAGGAATAATCCTTTCTTTGGTGTCTGCCATCAAGATCTATTTGGTAACCCACTCCTCTAATACCGCCTGTGCAGAGAAATAATTTCAGCTCCCCGTTAATTTGAGTATTGAACTGAAATTCTGCAGCTGCTTACTGCCAAGCCTGAAAGCAGAAATTAATTTCAATGACCCAGGCGAGTGGAGGGGAGCTCTGTCAGGTAATTAGTCTTCGTCTTTCGCTACTCAGGGTCTATCACTGTGCTAATCCATACATAAACCCAGGCTTTCCCCGAGTCGCTGGCCATCTGCAGGGCCGTTTAACTACCTCTCGCTTAGGCTCGCCGAGAGTCTGGGCATCTGCAGGGAAATGGATGACGGCTCCCTTTCATGTTCCCCTTCCTTCTACCTATTTAGGGCCCACAGAATTAATGCGGCTGATTTACATGTCCTTTTCCTGTTTGATCGAGTCTGCTGTTGATTAAGTGGAGCTTGGGGTGGGAGAAGGGAGGGGGAAGGGTTCCCACTCCTGCAGCGTTCTGACTTGCCAGTTTATTAATGAAAGAGGCACCCATATTGATAGCCCGGACACGACAAGTGCCACAATTACGGGGTATGTCCTTCCAGGCGTCTAATTAAGAAGGAGCCTTTTCTGCCCTGGAGGGAGTCGTATTGTCCTATTTGCATTCGATTCTGCCTTAGGATAGGGGCTCCCCTGCCTTTTCCTTTAGGAAAATCTCCCGGGGGAACCCAAGACCCTACACCTGGGAAAAAAACAAATGCAGGTATGGGAAGCTTTGTTCTCAGTGAGGTCCTTCGAAATCCAAGGCAAAGAATGATTTCTGGAGAAGGCACCTGTTCACAAAATGCAGCCCGCCCTCCTGCATCCCTGTCCCACACTTCTCTGGGCTTCATGGTTTTCATGCTTCCAACCCTGAAGGAACCGGCTAGGGCAGTGGAACACATCAAATAGTAGCCATGGTGATTTACTGAGCTCCTAGGAAAGGACTTCACATCTACCAGCAAAGCTGACCGCTAGAGCAACTCTGGGAGGACTTCTGCTGTTCATTTCACGGACGAGAAAACCAGAGCCAGCTCCGGGAAGGTCCACAGCTGGTGGATCTTTCTGGCTCAAAGTCCTTCCTTCCTTCCACTCAAAGGCACCCACGGAGCACTCGAAGGCGAGTCTGCAGGCCCCACTGTATCCCGGCCCAGAGAAGCTGGCCTTGGGGGGCACGCTGATGTTTCCAGAGAACTCAGAAATCTGGATTTTCACATGAATTCCTCCTTGGATGGTGTTCCTTCGTCCATTTGCCAATGAAGCTGGGATTTAGGTGCAACTTCAGAGATGCTACCTGCCTTCCTAGAATCGGGATCTATTTTTTGAATCACGTTTATTTATTATTATTATTTTAAATTTTGAATATCTCATTCAAATGAAAATGACCCAGCTTTGTTTGCGGGCTTTGCCCACTCTCCTATCCAGATGGTCGCACACTCTCAAACTGTCCCCAGCACAGTGCCTGATCTAAACTGCAAACCACAGTGGTGTCCAAAGGCCTTCCTCCTGGTCTTTCCAGGGTTGACACCGGATCGTCACTCTCCCTTTTTAGCAGGTCTGGTCCCTCGCAAAGGCCAGCTGCAGAGAAATGCAGCAGGTGCATCGTGAGTCCGTGGCCCTCCCCCCGGTCCCACCTCTCCTGCAGAGTTCTCTTGAGCCAATCCTGGGGTTATTCCCAAGTCAGGAAGGAGCCAGTTATGTGACCCTGGACACCTGATCATGTGCAGAAGTATCCTTGGCATCTACAGACCCAGGGAGGCCAAACTATACAGGCGTGTATTTCTTTTTCCCCTTTATGTTATTGCCCAAAACAGAACAATGGTGACTGAGCACTGGACAGCAAGCCTGACTTTCTACTTCAGTTTTCCTACCTCTAAAGTGGTCTCCACATCCCTCTCTCCTTGCCTGTTGGGAGACTGTAAAAGGCAAGCAGGTCTGACACTTAGTAGGCCTGCAGGACATCAGGCTCCCACTACCAGCTCCCAGGATGTCTTAATTCTCTTGCTTTGGACTCATATTGTTAAAGCTTTATTCTTTGGAGTTTTTTGTTCTTTTTTTTTTAAGACTAAGGTTTGGAAATGGGATAAAAATAAAGCAACACAAACCCTGAATCTTCATAGGAGCTACAACTGTGAAATCTCCTAATCATCTCTCATTTTAGGATAAATTCCTAGAAATGACAACATTCCTTCCCAAAGGAGAGAGATGGAGACTTGACAAAGAGAACAGTAAAGTGTTAAGGCTCTAGTGTATTTTACTGAAATCAGAAGTGCCCTCTCCTTCCTCTGACCCCCTTCTGTCCCCTCTAGCCCTGCTGCTGGAGGCACTGAGGAAAATTCAGAAGCATTAGTCTGGTGTCAAGTAGCCCTGCCACCCACATTCTATGAGAGTCAATTGCAATTAACAGGGCTATTCAGAAAAGGCAGGTACAGGCCAGACAAAGGAAGCACGGCCAGATCTTATCAGAAACCAAGGCTGGCAGGTCAGGCCTTTCTATTGCTGTTTGCACTGGGGTGGGGGGTGGGTAGAGGAAGAAGAGCTTGGGGGGGGGGGGGGGGGGGGGGGAGGAAAGGTGGGGGGGGGGGGGGGGGGGGGGGGAGGGGAAGGAAAGTTGGACCAGGGAGGAGGGAGAGGCACCCGGAGCGAGAAGAGCCAGCCAACGGAGAAGACGGGTTTAAAAATGGAATGGCAGACCCTGAGCGCACTCCTGGGGTTCAGACCCTGACTCTGCCCGTAGGGCACTCACACAAGTCGCTCACCCCTCCAAGCCTCGGTTGGCTTATCTGTAAAATGAGAAGGGTACAGTCACGGCACCTTCTTGCTTTGTTTTGTCTTGTTTAGTTGTCCTGTGAAATAATGTTTGCCAAGTGCTACATGTCATGCCCGGTGCGAGCCCACTATTCTAGGAGCTGCGCTTCAAGGGGGCAAGGGGATACAGAGATCCAGGAGAGAAGCAGCTTCTCGACACATGTATCCCAGGGGGAAATCAAACACCGCAGGACAGGGAACCAGGCGGAAAGGGACTCGCTGTCCACTGGTGGGACCAGGCATGGGCACGTCTCCTCCTCTCAGAGAAAGGAAATCTCTTGCAAAAAAGCAGTCTTCCACCTAGCACGAAGGTCACAGATGCTGACACCAAGCGCAGAGGTCCCCGGGGAAACTCCTACACGGCCGGAGGCGGGCCTACACATGCTGCAGCAGGCCCCAGGCCAGGGGACCATCATCCAGGCCACATGTGCCCTCCCCATGGCTCCATTTTGACATCTCCCCACCCCCACCTCCAAGGTGCTTCAGTTTCTTTCAAACAGAAGAGAGGGAGCACCTACCGTGTATTTAGTTCTGTGCCATTTACCAAGGGGCCCCCAAAAGAACCACCTCTATCACCCCCTCCTCTCTTTGCTCTGAGAATGCCATCAGGGGCTAAGGAAGTGCAAGATGGCAGAAAGTTCCAGAAAAATTTGATTTCAAAGCCCCGGTGGGCCACTGATGAGAATGTGACCACAGACCATTTGCTTGAACTGTGACAAGCCTCGGCCATCACACAGGGGTGGGAATACTCACCACGGGATTATTGCGAGCAGACACAGAAAATGTCAGAGGTGGGGGGCGGGTGTCTGATGCACGTTATTTGTTTTTTACCATTGCGGGTTCCTCGAGGTGCTCTAGACGGGCAGGCGCCGGTAGTTTAACCATCAGCTTCTCTCACATGGGCATGTGCCCCTGTCTGGAACTGGGCAGACGGGGGAACGAGTCCAAACCACACCAGCCTCTTTGGTGAGATAAGGAGCTCTCTCCAGTGCAGACTGGTCTTATGAATTCTTTAAGTGATCAAGCTCCTCCTGGCCCAGTGAAGAAGTTATCTGAAAGGACCAGCCAAATTAACTGGAGGTTGACTACTTCTTGATCCTCTTCCAGAAACAAGCGCACAGCTCGAGGGAAGGTGGGGAGACTCCTCTCTATTTTTACTTCCCTAGCTAAGCTGCCTATTTTTGTTCACACGCCTCGGTAATTGGGTGCTTACCTTTCAGACCCTCTTAGAATTCCAGAAACTGGAGGCTAAAAAATCCATTAATTTAAATTTTTAAAAGTTCCCATGGAGCGAGAGAAAAGGGGGTCATTACTAGTAAGCAAGAGGACTGCACTGGTGGGGGAGGAGAGCAGTCACTCGATTTTCTATCAGGAAAAAAATAACACACAGCAAAACCTCATTAAGTCAGTATCGGTTTATTCAAAAGAGCTTATCATTTGCAGCAACTATTCCCCAATCAACTGGATGCCTCTATTGTAATCTTCTTTAATGTGGAGAGTCTGATAATTAAATATATTAATATATCAGAGAGGCCAGACTCGGTTTATTGGGTGGCACGGGGCGTTCTGTGGCGACACGTGTCCCGCAAAGCAATCGTGCATAGTAGGGTTTCAGTCCCGCTCAGCTTCCTCTCCCTGCGTTTCGCACTATCAAAGCTTTCATCTGCTCTATAATATGTCTAGGCCTTATCAATAATAACATGTTTCCATTTTAATATACTACCTTTTATTAAACCAGAGCCACAAACTCTTAATAACCACGGCCTTTTCAGGGCACTTTAATCACTACTGGCGAGCAGATGTCCCTCGGAGGGAAACACGGGCTATGTTCAGCAGCAAGGATGGGGACCATCCATCCACCTTCGTGGGGGCAGGATGAGTTACGGGATTGTATTACCAATGCAATTAGGCCGGGTTCCCTACGCACTTCCACAGCGGACCTCTGAGCTCTGGACAGCAAGAGGCGCTTTCCTCTGTGACCTGGTTTCCGAAGCACTTTTTTTCCCAAGAGCGGCCACCACTGATGCCTGTGGAGGAGGGCCAACTCTGGAGGTTCTGTGTTTGCTTTAATTAAAGTATAACTGACATACAATATCCTTTTAGTTTCAAGTGTGCATCATAGTGATTTGATATGTTCATTCATTACTGAGTGATCCCCAGGATAAGTCTCGTTGGCTGTCACCAAAGTTACTAAAATATCATTGACTATATTCTCTAAGCTGTACATTACATCCCATGACTTGCTGATAACTGGAAGCCTGCACCTCTTAATCCCCTTCCCCTATTTCACTCATCCCCGAAACCCTCCCCCTCTGGTAACCAACAGTTTCTTCTCTGTGTCTAGGAGATGTTCCTGTTTTGTTTTGTTGTGTATTTGTATTGGGGGAGGAGATTCCATATATAAGTGAAATCATACAAAATTTTTCTTACTCTAGGTTATTTTACTCAGCATAATACCCTCTAGGTCCCTCCCTGTTGTTGCAAATAGCATGATTTTATTCTTTTTAACGGCTGAGGAATACTCCACTGGACACGGGTACTACCTCTTGATCTGCTGGATGGATGGACACTTAGGTGGCTTCTGTATCTTAGCTACTGTCAATGATGTGGCAGAGGGGTGCAGAGAGCTCTTTAAATTGGTGTTTTCTCTTTTGTCAGATAAATACCCAGATGGAGTTGCTGGATCATATTTTTAATTTTTTGAGGAACCTCCATACTGTTTTCCACAGTAGCGACAGTAACTTACGTTCCCACCAACACTGTAGGCGGCTTCCTTTCCCCTCTTCCTTTCCCCTTCCTTTCCCCTCCCCATTCGCCAATACTTGTGAATTCTTGGTATTTCTTCATCTTTTTTGATAGCAGCCAATCTGACAGGTATGAGGTGGTATTTCATTGTGGTTTTCATCCAACTCCTGAGTTCTGTGTGCACCTGCGACTTACAGATTTTGCCCAACGCAGACAGCCAGGTCAAACCAACACCTAGAGCTTCTCATGATGACGACGAGGCCGGCAATGGTGAGCACGATAATGATTGTGAATGGCGCTGATGACAGGAGGTAAATGGCGATGCTTGCTAAGCACTGAGCACAGAATGTAGCTGTGTGTGTGCCATTCGAGCACTTTCTGCATCTAATCCTGTCAGCAATGCTCTGAGGAAGAGATTGGTACAGCCCCCATTCTGGAGACGGAAACACTGCGGCTCAGGGAGGATAAGAGACTTGCCCAAGGCCCTAGAAAGTAAGTGGCCTACCTAGGACATGAACGCAGGTAGGAACTCAAGTTCCACACATTACCTGACACTCGGTGTCTTAATCTGTACATCACATCACGTATGTTCAACTGCAATAAGAAAATACCACAGATGAGCAGCTTAAGCAACAGATACTTATGTCTCATAGTTTCTGGAGGCTGTGAAGTCCAAGATCAAGGCATGGGCAGATTCGGTGTCTGCTGAGAGCTCTCTATGGGACTTACAGATGGCCTGGCTGCCTCAGGCTGTGTCCTCACACGGCCATTCCTCAGTGTGTGTGTGTGTGCGCGCACACGCACACACACACAGAGACGGCGATATCTCTGCCCTCCTCTTTCTTAGAAGGGCACTGATCCCACTGTGAGCGTCCCGCTCTCACGACCTCATTCAAACCTCATCACTCCCAGAGGCCCCACCTACAATCACACTGGGGGTAAGGGCTTCAACATGGGAGTCTGGGGAGTTACATTCAGTCCAACTCTGTCTCCCTTCTTGTCTGGCCAGAAACAGCACATCCGAACCCCTGCCCTTCCTCCCAGATGAGCTGTCCCTAAGGTCCCTTAGTCAGGACCTAAGGCAGCGTGGCCAAGATCCAAGCCCAGCTGCCATCCTTCCCCAGGCCTCCTGGACGACGGATTAGAGGAACAGCCAGTCATTCATCCCACGGGCAGCATAATCGAGTCTCAGACTGAAAGAGTTTCACGCATCTGATACTAGCCCAGAGCTAGACCCCGGCTAATCCCAAGTCCGACAGCACAGTCCTGTCAACCAGACACTGAGGGGAAAAGAGCATGGTTTGGGCATCGGAAAGAGTTAGATTTGAATTCTAATGGTCCTGGGCAAGGTGTCCTGTCTGGACCGTGGGGAAGCGATCCTGCAGGGATGCTGTCAGGACTGTAGAAGGAACGTCCTGGGGAGTCGCGGCGCGGAGTGCGGCACGTTGCAGAAACCCCGAAGCACCAGCACCTGCTCGCTGAGCCCTTCCTCCTGCCCGTGTCGCAAATTCAGCGCCTGCCCCAACCCCCTACACACACACACACACGCTCTCTCTCTCTCACACACACACACACACACTCTCTCACACACACACTCACTCTCACACACACACTCACACACACACTCTCTCACACACACGCTCGCTTGCACACTCTCTCACACATGCACAAACATATACACTCACACACGTGCATGCTCCAGCTTCAGACAGAACCTGTAAGCCACTGGCTCTCAGCCTTATTCCTGCCGAATGAGGTTCGTAAGCAGGACCCGTCCCCATCCGTTCTGAGTCCCTAGGTGTGGAATGCTTCCTCTTGCTCTCCCAGCCAGAGAGCACTTTTGGTGGAACAAGTGAGTAAGTGAGAGAGATCTTATAAGGATGACTTAAGTGTCAGTCACATATATAATATGCAAAATACCCAAACTTGGGTATTTCAACATCCATTTGTAACAAGATACTTGTTATCCCCTAAACCATTTGCCGGTTCTTATCACTTGTATTTCATGGTAAAAGTCTCAGAAGAATGACTCTAATGGGAGAAATGTTCTTCCAAATGCAATGAGAAAATGGGCGGGGGGGCGCTGGCAGGTGAGGTGAGGCACAGGGTACGGCCCCCGGGGGTCACTGTCACTGCTTGAGGGGCTGCTTCTTTGGGCCCCTCAGGGGCCAACTGCCAAAAGGACACGTGGTCCTTTGGTTGGCAGAGCTGGGATCACTTGGGGCAGAGAAAAACCTAGCGAAAATCCCACTCCTCTGCCCCCCTTGCTGACGCCCATGTGAGTGCAATGGAAAATGGGTCCCTCCCCTGTGTGAGGCCCCCAGGAGCACGGTCCAGGCTGCAGTACGCACCCCTCAACCCACAGCTGTCTTTATGAATCACACATAACACAGAGAAGAAAAGCAGGCCGGCAGCTCGACTCCGCTCTTCCCAGCAAAGCAGAAAAGCGCGCAGGAGGTAGCAGACATGGCTTTCTCGAGCGGCGGCCTGGCAGCAATCTGCGGGTGGAAAGCAGGGGACCTTTGTAGTGGCGTCGTGGAGCCAGAGGCCACTGTGCGTGCTCGTCAGAAGCGTGCACAGGGAAAGGCCGGGAGCCGTGACGCTGCGTGTGTTCTGGGGAGCCCAGGAAGGACCGAACCAGAGTCCTGAACGCGTGGTCCTCCTTCAAAGGCAGGCTGAGTACACGGTCGTTGGCTCGGGCTTGTTGTTAGAAAGGTGGGGACTGTGAGGAAGAGCCAGGCCTTGAGACCCAGGAGCTCTGACTTCACACCCCTGCTCCGGCCCTGACTAGCTGGGGGGACCACCTGGTCACCCCAAATCTTGATGTCTTTGTAAGACAATGATAACAAATGTTGGGTCCTTCCCCTATGCGGCCCTTTCTTTCTCTCACACTTGGGGGAGACGAGGCCAAAAAAAAGTAAGTGGGTGTGTCACCCCTTGGAGCTGCCGTGACAACACACCACAGCCTAAGAACTGTATTTCACAGGGCTCTGGAGACCTGGAGTCCCAGATGGGAGTGCCAGCAAGGTCCCCTAAGTGAGGGCCCTCATCCTTGTTCAGATCAGCAAGATGCCTTTTCTCTCTTTCCACACAGGCTGGAAGGGGCTGCGGGAGCTCTCTGGAGCCTCTTTTATCTGGCAGGAGGCCCACCGGAAAGGGCTCAGCCCTCATGAATTCCTAATCCTCCTAAGGCCCCACCTTCTAATACTAGCATCTTTGGGGGTTGGGATTTCAACATATGACTTCTGGGGAAATAGTTATTCAGACATTTGCCGTGGCAGGAGGAAGGGTCTTCTGGTGGTTTGCCTAAGGCACTGTAAGGGTCACAGGGACATCTCCCTCATTGTCCCCCCTCCCTCTCTGGGTCTCCTCTGACCTACTCCCTCCCCCTCTCCCCCATAAATAACATTTGAGGCATCTGGCATGGGAGCATCCAAAGGAAAGGGCTTAGGTTACGGGGAGCAGACTGGCTCAATACTGACTGCTCATGCTCAGAGCACGCCAACCTACTGTGTGCCGATTACCATGCTACGTGCTGTAGGGGATGATGTCATGTGTTCCTGCCTTCCCTCCAAAAAATCCTAGTAAGAAGATGCAGGTATTAACCCCATTGTACAGAGCAGGAAACAGAGCTTAGAAGGCATAACTTCACAAATTCCTGAAAACATGATCCAAATGAATCCTAATTTATGAGCTAAAGCAGGAGAGGAAGACTACTCCAGGCAGAACCAGCGGCCTGTGTGAAGGCCCTGTGGCAGGAGCAGGAGGGCTGGCAGGCTGCAGGGGGACGGGGAGCAGGGAGGGAGGCTATGGCCGCGTGGCGTGGCAGGGGCCTGCGGGACCTGTTAGGATTGGGGATTTTATCTTCAGGGACAGGAAGAGCCAGTGAGGGGATGAAGCAGGGACTGGCAAGGTGGGATCTCTATTTTAGAGACACGACTCTGGTGTCTACTGGAAGAAGGGATTTCAAGAGCGGCAAGAGGGAAGCAGGATGCCTGCTAGAAATTTTAAAGATGACTCTGCTAACTCACAGATTCTGAATTCATCCTATGCTGCCAGCAAGTGTGTTGCAGGAAGACAAAGGAAGGCCAAACCTCACTAGTGTTTTCTGTACCCCAACCCTTGTGGAGGGGGAAAAAAAAAAAGACCCAAGCGACAAAGTCTTCCTGTTTTTAGAGTCTTTTAAATGGCATACGAACTCCAATGGGAAAGTCCCCCACGGAAAAGCAAGCAGAAGTGCCCTTTGAAAAGTTTTAATTTTATTTTAACTTTGCTAAATCTACTTACATTCACATTTTGAAATATGCATGCATGCTAAAACACTGCAGTTATGGTCTACTGGGTTAAAAATCCACTTTTTGGAACGGGTTCAAGGGAATACTTACACAAAAGACCTCAGAATGGAAAGTAATTCTGTAGAGAAAATAGAATGGAAACATCCCCTAAATAAGCAAGATAAATGCACGGGGAGGAGGGCCGGAATCATCAGTAACAGGAGGTTCAAAACAGCTGGACTTTCAGTCCCTCATCATCAGCGTCAACATTCATACCTTTCCAAGCTGTCTCCTCCGCCGTTCATAATTCAGTTGAAACCAAGAAATTAACCCTCAATTTAAGACAGAGAAATTCCATCCTAGCATGCTGCTCACAAAGCATGGGGTGACCATGGTATTTATTTTGCAAAGTTCCATACAAAGAGAGCTAAAAAAAAAATGCTGGAATAAATCCACCAACAAGCATTTCTGTGCTTCTTCTGTATAATTATCCTTGTATGGGGAGGCATACAAAAGAGGAAGAAAATATGGTCCTTATCCTGAAGGAGATGGCAATTCTCTGAGAAGGGTGCTTCTTGGCTCTCAGGGTGTCTGAAAATCACATCAGGAATCCAGATCAGGGCACCCACACTGCCACCCAACTCCCACCATGTGACAAGAGCCACATGGGGAGTGGGAGTTTGCATTTTAAGCAAACAAAGGGGCTTCTGATGGGGACTGGGATTCCAAACCAGGGAACTGAAGGAAAGAAAAGCTTCGGGAAGAATTAGCAGCACAGAGCCTGACTAGAGGAAGAGGTCTGACTGCTTGTCCAGCCTCACCCTCCCCGGAGATGCCCTCAGCGATGGCAGCTGTATCAGATGGGGGAACATCCAGCCCTGTCTTTCATGTCACCAACAAAGGGCACAGATCCTTTGTGTAGAGGTTCATTCCACTGTAAGACAACAACTGAGTGTCCTTCCGAGAGCCTTCAAAAAGAAGGTGCTTCTTGAACCTTCCTCAGGAGGAACACATTCCAGTTCACTCAACATTTTTCCTGATGCCCTGGTCCCAAGACCCTCGTCACTCTTGTCACTCTCCTCAGGGTGACTTCGAGTCTGCCACTAATACTCCCCTCAGGTGATACCCAAGATGGAAAACGTGATTCCGACATGGTTTGACCAATGCCAAGTCCAAGCGTGTGTGCCTCTCTTGAACTGGACATTTATGTTTATAAAGCTGTCCAAGGGCACATCACTTTTGTCAAAGCCTGACATATCTGATATCACTACAGACTCTATTCTGCACCTTTCATTCATCTAGGAACCTTTCTGAAAACGAGAGAGAGTTAATGCCATTCACGCCGTTGCTTAGTGGTTCCCACTTTCTTTCCTAAAATTTCAGAAACTATGTATTGAGTTTTTTTCCCAGATTTTCACAGGGATTAATGTCAAGGTTATTTCCTTCTTGTCCCTGTGAGCTCTTCTTCCCTCCCCTCCCCTCACACGCATTCCTATTCTTTCCTTGATCTGTCTAGGTCACCTCTTCCTTTTTCCTCCTTTCCTTTTCTCCACGATTTCAACAAGATTTCCAACGGGCACAGCTGATGCTTTTTACTCAGGACTGCTGGTGTCACAGAACATGAGGACATGAAGGGGCCTTGGAGAACAGCCAAGGCAAACCCCTCACTGTGGAGGTGAACACACTGGGCATCGAGGGCACAGGTCACAATGACACGCCCAAGTTGGGTCCAAGCCAGCATTAGGACCCAGACCTTTTCCCTGGCTGAGCATTTCTCATAGCCTGCCTTGTTAGGACTTGGGAGTCTCAGCTGTGGGGCCGGGCAGGCTCTAAGGCTCCTCTCCTGGGATAGGTATGGGGGCAAATGCCCTAAGAAAGATGGTGGCCCGAAAGGTCCCTAAATCAGGTACAGTAAAATGTTAAACGAGAATAAGAACTCACTTCTACCCCTCACTGCTCAGAGGGGATTTCTAGAAAAGCAGAAACAATGCCGCTGAGATCCCGGACATCACAGGAGCACTCTGCCTTTTGTAGATGTGTGTGGCATGGGGGAGGAGGAGGCACACAAAAAGAACCAAAAAGGAAATGAATACAAAAATAAACATCAAAATGCGCCTTACGAAGACGGCGGACACAGAAGCCAACTGCCAGAGCGCCCGATGGCCAAACCGGGGACAATCTGAGCAAGAAGACAAAGTCATGCTGGGCTATAAACCCAAAGTGGAGGGTAAATGTCCATGAGCCCGCACTGATGTAAAGAAATGAATGAATAAATAAATAACTGGGGGAGAAGGGACAAATCTCCCATGCGAAGGAATTCCTAATGGTTTATGTAGATGCTATGCCCGTAAGGAGTGAGAACGTAAATCCCTACTCCTGTTGTGTGGGCTGCACATGGCAACCTCCTTCCAGGAGGAACAGTATGGAAAGGCTGGGAAAAGAGTGACTGCATAGCGGAGAAACGGGACAGACACTAGCTAAGCCAGGTGAAGAAAGTCAGCGTCAACAGTGGTAAGTCACCTTGGCAGTATGTGAACTTAATATGATGAGACGAGAAGGGCACTCTGTCCCTGGGGTCTCCTTAATCCCAGTCTGATCAGGAAAAAAGAAATCAAATTCCAGCACTGGGATATGGTACATAATCCCTGAGGAGCATGCCTCACAACAGCCCATGAAGTCTCGGGGCGCCTGGGGGGCTCAGTCGGTTAAGCATCTGACTCTTGCTTTCGGCTCAGGTCATGGTCTCAAGGTCCTGGGACTGAGCCCCGCATCAGACTCCATGCTCAGCGGGGAGTCTGCTGGGGAGTGTCTCTCTCTCTCACTCTGCCCCTCCGCCTGCTCACTCATGCTCTCTCTCTTGCTCACTAAAATAAGTAAATAAATCTTTAAAAAGGGGAGGGGAGGATAAGGAAAGTCTGAGAAACTGTCTCTGCCCCAAAGAGCCCAAGGACACAGGAAGACTAAATGCACTGCGGGAACCCGGATGGACTTCTAGAACAGAAAGAGGCCATTTGGTAAAAACTAAGGAACTCTGTATGAACTGTAGACTTCAGTGAATAATAATACATTATTACTACTTATTTAATTGTAATCAATGGACCTGATTACGTAAGAGAGGATAATAGGAGAAATCGGGTGTGAGGTGTGCGGAAACCCTGCTGCAGGGTCTCCGTTTCTCTGTCAATTTAAAACTGATCCAAAGCACAAAGTCTGTTTTAAAAGTTACACACGCGTGCAAACACACACACACACACATACACACTCTAAATAAAATGAGAGAATAGTATACAGAAAAGCAGATGACCTTCTGGAAGCGGGCTGGGGCAGGGAGATGCTCTGATACTCTGAAGTGGGGATGTAAGCTCTGGGGGGACAGGCTCCAGGGCCTCCTATCCTACAGGGAGGTGACAGCTAGAAGAGAGATGTGGGGAAGGGCACAAAGCATGGGGTATCCTGGTCTCCCCGGCAAAGGGAGGACTGCAGCTGACCCCAGAAAGCCGAGGTGACAGTGGCTCCACCAGCATGATTTGCGACGCTCGCCAGCCACGCTTCGCAGGTCAGAACTGGAAGCCAAGACTTGAGCCCACTCAGGATCTGCGACCTGTAAGTGGCATCAAAGCAAAGAGGGTGGGAGGTGTCCCAGCATGTCAGCAAGAACACCTCCTCCCAAAGACAGGCTCCTGGTCCAGGGAGAGAGGCAGGACTCCGGGCTGGCTGGGCCACGAGCAAGGCTTTGCAACGGGGCCGCGACATTCTCCCCTTTTAGGTTCAGTGAAAAATGTTTTGTGCACATGCCCTAGAGGTGAGCACCATCTTTCATAACCAGGGCAGCATTCAAAACTGTCTTCATAAGATCCTGCTCCTTTAGGCAAATGAATTCAAGCCAGAAATTGTACGGGGAATAATACTTTCCCGTTCACCATTGTGCCTTTCTGCAATAAATAATTTCTAGTCAGGGTGCTAGAGAATTCTAAATGATAGACATATTATGTTCATGAAAGACAACTTTAAGAAAAATCTTTCTGCAATAAAAGTGAGGGTTTTTCCCCCCTTCTTGGCATCCCAGCTTGCCATAGAAATGAGTGATTTTCTGAATTTCTGCCAAGTTAGATGGTTCAGCATGCTATTAGATTAGTCTGTTTATACAGAAACAGCCCAAAATAGGAAACACACAGAAGCTATTAAAGATATTGTCCTGTGAGGGAAAGATTTGAATGGTTTTCTTACTGCAAGTGGGAAATAAGATATGAGTCAGTATTAATGTGATAAAGAAGTTAATGCGTTCTAAAGCAAACCATTGGGTTCTTCATCTTGTTTCAGAGGCGACAATAAAAGGAACACACAGACAATTATTTAGGGTTGGGTGAGCAGGGAAGGTAGTGAACGCTGCACAGCCTAACCAGGCCTGCCAATTAGAAACATATCCCTCTTCAAAAAATAATACTGGGGCACCCGGGGAGTTTTCACAGGTAAAGATGGCTGGTGGTCAAAAAAAAGAAAAAAAAAAAAAAAAAAAGAAGAAGAAGGAAGACTAAATAAATATATAAATAAAACAAGGTTTCAGAAATTCAAAAGTGAAATTCCAATTTCACTTCTGCCCTTGGGTTGCTCCATAAACTAATGGAAATCATATGACCTCTAAGGTCAATGTGATTCAAGACAGAGGACTTATATTGCATTCTCCGTGTGAGATGCTGTGGACTGTTACTTTCCTCATCTATAAAGTGCACAGTGTGACCTATACCTTGAAGTCACCTCGTCTCTCCTCAGTAAGTCATAAGATGACCTATGGATGAAAGACAGGGCCACGTTCTGGCCACATGAACTGCTCCTGACAACACTTTCTGATAGACGTATGTGACTCCATAAGTAAAAATATGTCTAAAATGCCCAAATGAAGCCTGGTGTTATGTATCATTTTCCTCTTAGTTCATAGATGAAATTCATGAAGATACAGGGCTATCTCACAAAATGCAGATTTCTTATGGGGTCATCATCTTCTTGGCTGTCTTCTGAGGCCTGCTGAGTAACTTAGAACTTGCTGTGCAGCAGAGGAGCAAAGAAAGGTGAATTCTCTGCTCTCTAAAATGCATTTGCTTTCCTACTGCTGTGTAACAAATTACCACAAATTTAGTGGCCGAAATCAACACACATTTATTATCTTATAGTTTTCATAGGTCAGGAATATGGGCATTGCTTAGTTGGGTTCTCACCTTCAGGGTCTTGCTTGGCTGAAAACCTGGTATTGGCTGGGCTGTGGTTTCATCAGAGGCTCTAGCAGGGGAAACTGAAAAACCTTAAGCTCCTGCAGAATACTGGCAGAACTCATCTCCTTGAGACTGGAGTAATGATATCCTTATTTTCTTGTTGTGCACTTTGGGCCCTTCAGCTTCTAAAAGATTCCTGCAGTTCCTTGCCACATAGCCCACTCTACAGCCCCTCTCACAACATGGCAGCTTACTTCCTCAAAGCCATCAATGGAGACTCTGGCTTCAGACCCTCTTGAAAGGGCTGTCACTTGATTAATCCAGGCCCACCCAGGATGATCTTCTTTCTGATTAACTTAAAACCAACCCATCTGGGACCTTAATTACATCTGCAAGATCCCTTCACTTTGCAGTGTAATGTAGCCTAATGAAGGAAGTGACGATCCATCATGCTTTCCATATTTTATTGTTTAGAAGCAAGTCATAGTTTCTCTCTACACGCAAGGGGAGGGTGTCGCACCAGGTAGTGGACACCAGGAGATGGGAAATCAATGGGGCCACCAAACAAAGGAAGAAAACACAGGGGTTCACTTCTCAAGAAAGTTTCATCTTGGTAGTGTCAGAATTACTTCATTTATGCGTGTGCTTAGAATCTTGGAGGGTGGAGAGAATCAAAATAGAGCCCTGTACTTCTTTCGAATAACCATACTTTCTCAAGGCTTTCCTGGAATTACGGGTTGCTAGGTAGTAGCATATTAAATACAGGTATGCTTAAAATGTACACTCATATCTTAGTTACTGATACCCGGGTAACCGAAATCTTCCTTCCATTAGCGCGACAATGAACTTGGGCATCTAGGAGCACCACAGCATCAAGAAAAGCCAAGACGGGTTCACAGGTAAACCAGTGTCTGGTTGTCTGAGAGACCAGAACCACACAGCTTCAAGGAGGACCAGGAAGGGTGGAATGTTATAAGCCGGCCAACAGACGCCGAGTTCTGAGGTCTCCAGACACAAGAAAAGAATACACAATGTCAACAGGAGAAGACAAATCAAGAGCGGAGAGATGGGGGCAGGTAAGGCTGGAGAAGGAGGAGAAAGTAAAGCCAATTTTATACAGGGAGGGACGACGGGGTGGGGAGGATGCGGCAGGGGCAGGAGGGGACAAGAGAAAATTTAGCCACCATTTAACTGAAAAGTTCAGTTAACCAGAATGATGCGCCAGTTAAGTAAGATTCCTTGAAGCTTGGCAGCCTGATTCTGGTCATTAACTTTAACGTTTTCAGAATCCCGGCACTTTCACAGGTGTGCGTGGAAACCATCTGTTTTTTTCGCTCTATCCTGCCTATTAAAGCCCAGCATCTTCAAAGATAAATTGTGGACCATGGGGTGGGGGAGGGAGGGGGGTAAAAGCCTTCACCACAGGATTTGCCTTCACTAAAGAGAGCCTTTCAACAATCTCAGAATGAGATTGTTTTATTTTGAAATTTGGATATTAAAAAAAAAAACACAGTGATATGCTTTAATATATAGGAACACCACCTGGGGAAGTAAATTGCTCAAAAACAAAATCCCAACAAAACAAATGCAGTGTGTGGTGACCCAGACATGATAAATGAAAGAAGAAATAAACTGAGGGAGGGGGAATCCGTATCCAAAACCATGTCTTTACAGTAGTGATGTTTATAAATTTGACACCCTTGCAAGGAGAGATCATTCAAGATTATTTCTATGCAAATAAGCATTTTGCCAACTCAAGAGCATGCAGGAAAGGGGAAAATAAAAAAACCCAAATATATTTCTTGAAAATCAATTCTTGTGCAGTACAAGTGCATCAAGAAACAGTAAGTACACTGGTAAATATTAAAATGCTGTGTCAAATGCGAACTTGTTGGAGGATAAGGGTCCCGGATACAGGGGACAGGAAACCACTGCACACTGTCCAAAACTGAATATCTAGTCTGCCAGTGATAGAGCCGCCTTCCTCCTTCCAGGGACAAAGCCTCAACACTGAATGTCCCAAGCTTCTGGGTTCCCTGTGGCTCATAGAGCCGGTTCTGCAGAAGGCTTCATGGAGCACACGTACACAACACAGCATGCTTCCTGATTGGAGCTGCTACCCAAGGGCTCCAAATCCTGGGAATCGACAGGTTCTTAGGAGAAAGCCTCGGGCCAGTGCCTAACAACCATCCCTCCTAAATCCCCAATGAAACTAGCCTATCGTTTCCTGGTTAGGGCAATTCCTTCAAGCTCACATTGTAGAAAGTGAAAGGCATAACATTCTTCTTCTTCTTCTTCTTTTTTTTTAAGATTTTATTTATTTATTTGACACAGAGAGCGATCACAAGTAGGCAGAGAAGCAGGCAGAGAGAGAGGGGGCATCTTTTAGAAGCTGTGAGCAGAGAGCCCGATGCAGGGCTCCCTGCTGAGCAGAGAGCCCGATGCAGGGCTCGATCCCAGGACCCTGGGATCATGACCCGAACTGAAGGCAGAGGCTTTAACCCACTGAACCACCCAGGCGCCCCGGCATAACATTCTTTATTAGACATCCTTTCACCATTAGCTAGTGAGGGTACCATCCTGATCAGCTGTGTGTCTAATCCTGTCCTAGCATTATTAGCTCCAGACTATCTCACCCCCTTTGAAAGAAGAGGACATTGAAGTGAGAGATCAATCTGCCTTCTCAGTGTCCTGTGGTACAAAGGGACAGAGCTGGGTCTAAAGGAATCCAGATAAAGATAAGGTATATATGTTGTTTTCTGCTTGTCTGTTTTTTACCATGACCACCAACTTCTTTGCTTTTATAGTTACAAACTGTGTGCCACTGAGGCTAGAAATTGCACAGAAGTGGAGGCTGGAAGGGGACCCAAGAGGGCCACTGGGGTTCTCGAATTATCCTATTAATGTGGCTGCCACTTACATGTGTCAGTGTGTGTAAACTCATTGAGGCATATCACAGTGCAGTGTGTGCCCTTTTCTGCTTCTATTGTACTCGAATAAAAAGTTGAGGAACCTGCCCGGCATTGACAGTGGCCTGAGTAAGGTCTCCATCACCCGGTTCCCTAAACTCAAGGCTCTTACTTGGGGAAGAGCCTCATGAACACACCTGAGGTGCCAGCAGAAAGCTTGTCAACAGAGTGCTGGACCATGGATGGACTGACACATGTCACAGGAAAGCAGCTCCAGGCTTTCCTCTCTACCTCTTGGTCCTATCTTTTGGGGGTAGGCAACTTTCTCATGAGTCATTACAGACATTAAAAAGATTCAGGCAATTCTAGCTTCGTTCTTTGCAGGAAACACAGATTCTGTTCAAGAAGAGGCCTGTTAGGAGCTGAACTACGTTTTCTTCAAAAATCTTATGTCCTAAGCCCCTCCCTCACCTCAGGATGTGACTATATTTGGAAATAGAGCCTTTAAAAAGGTAATTAGGTTAAAATAAGGTTGGTAGGATGGACCCGAATCTGACTGCCGTCCTTGCAAGTAAAGGAGGTCGGGACACAGAGATGCACAGAGGGAAGACTCTGTGGGGACCCAGGAAGAGGACAGGTGACTACACACCAAGGAGATGAGCCTCAGAGGAAAGCAGCCCTGCCAACACCTTGACTTTGGACTTCCAGACTCCCGAATTATGAGAAAATGTCTGTTGTCTAAGCTGCTCAGGCTGGCATACTTTGTTATGGCTGCCCTAGGAAACTCATACAATGTTCAAAGTGAGAATGGTTCCAGCACTTTCCTACTGAGATGGGAAGTCTTGAAGAATAAGGCTTTTGGAGTCAGGGATGCTGGGACTTGAGCTCCTCCCCTGTGGCCTGGGGCCAGTCATTTCCTGCTTCCATCAGAGGCAAAATGTGGAAAGTAACAACCTCATAGGCTTGTCATGAAAATTTAATTAGATAATGCAAGAGCAGTGCTGAACACCATGTCAGGCTCATAGATGGGGCTCAATAAATATTAGCTGTTAGCACTGTTGATAGGATGATGATAAAATGAAGATTAAAAAACCCTTTCTGGCTTGTTATAACAGTTTGTTATAACAAAGTGTACCGTGCAAATGAAATGGTTCTACACAAAGGCCACTCAACATTTTGATTCATAGAGATGTTGAAATATAGCAAGGCAGCTTCATTCTACCATTCAGACAAACATTTCCCAAGCTCCTGGGACACCGAGGCACCATGATGATGGGCCAATGGACATGGAGCCCACGATGGCGCTTGAGGGGACAGGGTATGCACACGGGTATCCTGGACCAGGCAGGGTGGGGTGGGACCTACAGGGGAATTGCAAGCATCAGGAGAATAGCCATGGGCAGGGAACTCATTCCAGCTCCGGGACTGGGGGCCACATCTTACCGATTCTCACCCACTGGCCTCAGCACAGAAAGGGCACCACCCATGCTCACACGGAGTCAGGGCACACGGCTTCCTGAATGAGGGGACCAGCTACACACATGGCCCGTCAGCAGAGCCGCAAGTCTGACCACTTTCTAAAACTGAACTGACCAGTAAACTCGGAGAGTTGAACAAAATGACCAGACTATTTATCTGGTGGCTTGCCCATTAAAAAGGTCTGGCAAGAATGCCCAGACCATCCCTGGGTTGTCTCTTCTCAGGATGTGTCAACTATCTTAAATTTGTCCCTTGTTGGAAAAAAAACAAAACAAAACAAAACACAAAAAACAAACAAACAAAAAAACCCCAAACATTAAATAACATCTGACTTGCTAAACAAACAAAGAAGTGAGGTGTGTGTATGTGTGTGTGCACGTGCACACGCATGTGCCAGCACGCGTACACACACCCAGAGAAAGCAGACAATACACCTATCACCAGCACCTCTGCAAAGCTCTGGTGCTCATGAGTCACCAGGTAGAGAATGCTAGCCAAGGAAAGGGGAAGCTAATTAATGTTATTTTATTGAAGATTACCCTACTGACTGCCGAAGACATCATTTCTTTCCCTCCTTCCTCATTTCCTTTCGTTCTTTGCAGGAAACACAGATTCTGTTCAAGAAGAGGCATGTTAGGAGCTTAGCAGCACACCTTTTTGAATGTACCATGTAGCAGGTCCTGGGAGATGTAAACAAGAGCAAAGGTATCCCATGACCCAGAGGAACTGGGGTCTGGAGCAGGTCCTGGAGCTCTAGGAAGCATCTTCTAGAGTAGCTACGCCTTCTCAAATGACAGGGATGGTGGGCCAGAAACGTAGGGTGTGCACCATGTTTCCAAAGAGTCATAACTCAGCCTCGGATCTTCCAAAAATGGTAGAAATCTCTAAATTCAAATTTAACTAAAAGCCGAAAGCTTACAAAAATGATTTTACAACTAGAAGCACACAGGAGAGATCCCAACCCCAGAAGATGCTCCCTATTTCCTAAACATCAACACATTAGCCTCACCTGCCAGCCAGACTCAGGCAGAACTGTGCATGACACCCAGCCCAGAACCAGGCATTATTAAACACATGTTGGCTGATTGTCCAAGCATCACAACAAGCTATGGAAAAGAAAAAGCTAAGAATGCATTTCAAAGACAACCACGCCAGTATTTCTGGGGTGTACATAAAATAAGGCAGAGACTGTTGTTGGTACTCGGACTCCGCTTCATTCCACCTTAGAACCCAAGAGGAGTGGTCTCTGGCACTGGACTAAGGTGAAGGGGGAGGGCGTGTCCTTCATTTGCCACACACTTCTGCCCTCTTTGGCACAAAGATATACTTTCCTGAAGTTAAGAGGTTGGCCCTAACAAATGTGAGGTCAGCTCCCCAGGGTCACTTGAGGAGTAATGTGGAAAGATGTCCAGCACGACCCACAGACATAAAGAGAGGGTGGTTTTGTGACTGCCCAGAGAGCCTGCCACCTCTACCCCACCCAGGTTATAGGGGATGCCTCTGGGGCCCCAGCCTGAAAGGCAGCAATCAGACTCAAAGGAAAAGATGTGTGGAAGATGTGATAAGCATGATTTTACTAACAACGAAAGAGTCAACATATAAATAAGCCATCTCATTCTGCTTCATTCCTGCTGCTTGTGCCTGTACCCACGATGTCAAAGCTGGAAAGGGCCTTATGAAACCCACAAGGCTCTGACCAGGGCAAGTTCTTTCAATAACTATTTGGTTAAAAAAAAAAAGAAAAGAAAAAAGCTGTCTAGTGTTGACTCTAAATTATTCATCTTACTGAGTGTGACTATCCGTTCATTTTTCAGAGATTTTCAAACGTTTAATTACAAGGTGCTGCCCTAGGGCAGCATACAAGGTTCAGCAAATTTTCTGTAAAGAGCCAGACAGGAAATATTTGAGGCTTTGTGTGCGTATGGGCTCTGACTACTCAGCTCTGCCACTGTAGCTGAAAGCATAGACAGTCTGTAAACAAATGGGTATATCTGGGTGACCAATAAAACTTTATTGATGAAAACAATTCCCAGGCCAGACTTGGCCACAGCCTATAAGTCTGCTGACCTGTGTAGTACCTAGAATGTACAGCATATCATATTTTGAATTCTGAAAATTTCTGAAACACATCTGGCTTCAAACATTTCAAAGGGCTGCAATCCTAAAACTCCAATCATGAGAAGTGCTCTATGCGGGAAACTTCTTTACAAAGAACTGGGACTTTCCTCTAATCAGTGCTTGGCCGGTCTCCCTAAGTACTTTTTGGTCACCTGCTATAGTGCTCAGCGACAACAGCGGTGATTTCAACTTCCATCTGCAATCCAGGTGTGCGGAGCTGGTGCAGAGCACCTGCTCCGGGTCAAATTCCACAGGATGACTCGCATGTGGTTTTTTCAGGGAGAGAAGGAGGGTGAATGCCCCTTTTGAAAGAGTAAGATATTAGGAGGACAACAATTTTCCCAAAGATAGATTTCCCAGATGACCCTCGCAGGCACCCATCTGTTTTCAAGGGTCCTTAGAACAGGGAGCACTCAAGCCATACCAGGGTCCAGACGACCACGTGTGACCCAGCGTGGGACATGGCACACACTCACCAAGGCTGCAGGGAACACACTGCAGCTGTGACACACTGAGGCTTCTGCAAGTTCTTCCTGCTCTAGCCTCTGAGGGTCTGGCAATACTCGGAGCACCAGGAGCTGGGCCTTGGGCACAGACATCAGGGTGGTGAAGGGTGCTGGGAACCGGCACTGGCGGTCCTGGTGAGGTGCCCTCGTGTATCTTTGCGGACAGCGGAGAGAGAAAAGTGTCTCTGAGAAACAACATTCAGGGAACCCAGAAGTATTCGGAGGGGTTACAAGGACAGAGGCTATAGATTCATGCGAAGGGGGCAAGGCAGTGACAGGCAGGCTTGGTAGTGTGACCCCATGGCTTCTAGAAGAAACGAGACATGTTAATATCCGTTAATTCTTGAGCACTTACTCTACCCCAGGGGCTGTGCCGAGCGCTTTAGGGACTGACGGTGGTTCTCATACTCACAGCAACCCTGGAAGGTAATTAGCCCAATCTTCATTTCCCAGGTGAAAAAAAACAAAATCAAGCTATGTGCCCAGGACTGCCTTGTTCTGGAAGTGCGGAAGAAAGGCTGGAGCCAGCAGCCTCCAAAGCCTAAGCTACACTGCCTGCCCCAGACACCGGCCCTCCGTCAAACGGTCACTCGGGAAATGTTTGGGCCCAAAGAGCCTGTCTGACTTCAAAGTGTAGTCTTCTTTAGAAAACCATTCAAGTAGCTTTACCATCCTTCACATACCTTCAAGGGTCCTGGCAACTGCTTTTCACTCTTGTTTATTTATACATCATTGCGGGGATCACTCTCGGGACACAGTGCTCCCCAAATGATCCAATTTGATCATTATATGGTAAGCAAGGTCTGGCCCATGAACAGTGGCTGACCCGTGTTTTCTGATTTCCATCTGTAGCCACCAAGACTGTAAAGAATGAGAAAGTGCATGCTGGTACTTTCCAGGATTCCTAAGAAGTCAAAGTCTTCGGTGAATGTATATTGGATCCCCTCAGCCCCATCTGTGCTGCTAATACTACTGCTCTCAGTTGCGTGTGGCCTTTCCTGCACGCACCCGTGGATGTTTGGCTTGGATGTGTGACGCACTTTGGCCAGCAGAATGAAAGAAGCACTGCTGTGCCCCTTCCAAACGGAAACGTGAAGAACCGTATGTGGTTTGACCACTGTCCTTTCCCTCTTCCACAATAACAGTATGTTTCCGGTGGGAACAGCCCTTCCGCTCTATCCTGGAATGAAGGCAATACTAGTGTAGAACAGCAGTCAAGCCACAGGCAATGTGCAACGACTGAAAAATGAGTGAGCACAGGGGTGCTTGGGTGGCTCAGTCAGCTAAGCCCAACTCGCTTTCGGCTCGGGTCATGATCATGGGATGGAGTCCCCTGTCGGGCTCTGCACTCAGCAGTCTGGGGCTCTCCCTCTGCCCCTACCCCACCTCCCTTAGAAATGGATAAATCTTGGAAGGAAGGAAGGAAGGAAGGGAGGGAGGGAGGGAGGGATAAAGGAAGGAGGGAGGGGAAGGGAGAAAGGGAGGGAGGGAGAAAAAGAAAAATAAGTATGGGTTGCTACACTGAGTTTTGGGGCTGTCTGTGCTGCACAAAGCAGGTGAATGCTGACTAATCCAGCCTTCGACGCATTTTGACACAGAACACTGTCCGCGCCTAGATTTGCTAGTTGGCTAGTATGACCAAAAACGATGGGCAGACTGAAGTAACCTTCCCAAACTGCGAATGAGCTTCTTGGCCTTGCTTAGGGCTGTACAGGTTAGAGAGCGTACGCCCCTGTGAAT